>NW_008824414.1:4570137-4584840 GCF_000699105.1 Pygoscelis adeliae | reverse complement strand
TGGGGTGGGGAGACTGTCCAAAGGACTTCGTGTCTCTCTTTTCATGCTATTTCATCCTTACTTGACTCAATGGCCAATATCTAATTTTCTGCACTGGAAGAGAAGAAAGAAACAGTAGTTGTTAACAAGTATCTTCATATATTACACTGAAACAAATGTGCTACTTTCTCGCATTAATACTTTCCTAATCTCACTTTGTCACGTAGCTAAGCTTTCTGTTGCCTCAAGAAAGAAATGTGTTCGGATTTATGAGAATCATTCATAGGAGAGTCTCTATCTTAGAAAGTAATTTCTCTTGTGACAATGATTGAAAGAAGACTAAGAGAATGGTGGGAAACACTGAAGTGACTTCATAACCCCCAGCACCTCTGTCTCAGAGTCCCATTCAAAATGTGGAAGATGGCATTACTCATCTACCAGTTGATGCCTTAAGCTTTGACTTGTCTTAAAAGGAACAAATAATTAAAAAAAAACAAACCAAAAGACCCCTCAGGTCCCCCTCCCACATGCACTTAGAAATATGGCCTTAGCCCAAAGATTGCTGAAGACAGCAGAACTAGAACTTTAAAAAGCTAATTCTACGTACATTAAATAAAATGGGAGCTATTTTATAGCTCCCCGTATATAGTTAGCTATATAACAAAGCCATATTTTGTGCACGTATTAAAATTGGCATAATGTTATACTTGAAAGTTTAGATTGTCCTCTGAGCGATACAATAGAGGTAGGAGCATTTACAGTAATATACAAGTCTGTCATTTCAGTGAATCTGTCATTACTTTTTCCTTCATTTTATATGATGTATTGTAGTTCATTCCAGTCTCGCAGTTTAAGTTACAGATGGAGAAGAATTTCATTTGAATTTTGTTATCCGTAGATAAGCCATGTCTGTTCCAGCTGATGAAACTGTGGGGGACCTGCCTGTGAGAGATGTAGGTCTAACTCTAGCTGGAATTGGAGGATTACAAGGTTTGTACCAGCTGCTATTTATTACAGTTACAGACTTTGATCAGTGGCTTCTTTAGTTTCTTTCTAAAAATGTTTCTGACATTCCCGCTCACAAAATTAAGTGCAAATACCATTCAAAATCTGGGTTAAATTCTGAAAGATACTATGACCCATTCTGTGTTCATGTTGCTTGTCATAAGAGGGGAGTTGCTGTGAGATGCTAAAAACTGGAAATCTCATTGAGCTATTACATTCATCCTTGCAGAAGAAAAGAGGACTTTTTTGCTGAATTGAGGTCAAGGCCAGACCCATTTAACAAAATGGGAACCAAAAGTACTATGCAATTCTGATATGTTACTCAGCTGCTATTAGAATGGAACTACTGGGCTTAGTCTTGTATCTGAGTAAATTTATAGAATTATGAGTTAATCTTTTCAAGTTTCAAGAGAGTATGTTAACGCTGAAACAGACTAGAAAGCATTTCTGTGGTAATGATCGTCTTATTTAAGTAGTATGTTTGACAGTACCTTGTTACTTGCTAAACTGTTTCCTTTGTGTTGTCTAGTAGGTAATCAGTTTGGTGTATCATTTAAATTACTTTTTTTATTGGTAAGAGGGACTGATTAATATGCCAATAAATCTGAAAAAAAAAAATCAACAGACTCACGCAAGTGTAAAATATCAAATTACTTGAAAACTTTTTTTTTCAGTATTTCAAAATTAGTTAGACTTTGGATTACATGTTGTTGAATGTATTGAAGGTAATTTAAAGTTGTCTTGATTTGGGTAGAATCATCAACTACACAGAATGTAAAAGCTCGACAAGCTATATCACGGATCAGTCGAGAGGAACTCGAAGACAGATTTCTTCGTTTACGTGATGACAACATCTTGCTCAAACAGCATGCAAATAAGCAAGAGGATAAAATTAAAAGGTATGGGGTTTAATGTTTTTATTTTAGCTCACAATAACATTTTTGCCCTTTAAAGCATTATCAACAAATTAAAAATCATGCTGATTGCTCTCAGAGCACTTTTTAAAGCAGTAGCAAAAATCACTTGTTGGAATTCATTTTTGTATTGATTTCTGGTTGTCTCTGTGGTATGTGGGATATTTTTTGCTGTGGATGGTATTAGATCTCTATGTAGAGAGGTACACCACTATCCACCACTTTGGAGTTGGTACCTTGGGTTCATAGCTATGCTGTCTGAGTACAAATATAACAGGTATTCTGGGAGCTGAAGAAGAGGCTATAGAAGCCTAATTATTCATCAGGAATTTCGTCCTAGAATCAAAATGGCCTATATAGAGAGATTCTGCCCCTTTTTTTTGTCTTTCTCTGTCCTCCAAGGAGTTGACTATCATCTAGCCTTTTATCATCTAGTTAACCCTAAAATATCTCTATAATTATGATCAGCTCTCCTTTATTCAGGGTAATAGATAACATCATTGAAGAAGTCACAAGTAGCATGGGGATCACAGTACCCAGTACCAGTTTGGGTACACCCAAACATACGCAAACAACTTTAGGCTTATTATTAAACTTAGTGCTGTGCTGGCAAACCAATCTGTACTCAGCAGAACTGTTCATGGTATTACTATATTCCAGGAGGACTAATTAATCCAAAAGCACTGTGACTCTGTGTTCACATTGTGCTGTACTTAAGCTAATAAGTACAGTGAGTACTTGTAATAATACTTAATACTTAGTATTCAGTGAGTCAGGATCAAATTGACCAGCATGACATAACTTCCATCTTTTCTGTCAGGCTACTGTCAAATACAGGATGGTGGAACAAATGAATTGTTTACTTATTCCAAATGACATTTCCTGTGTTTCTGTTACATGACTTATCAAATGCACTCATCATCCACTTAGGTAAAATTACACAGAATGTCCAAATTGGAATACCTGAATTAATATTTAAAAGCACAGAAAATATAAAATACAGTGTTTGTCTAGATTGCCAGAGAAAAACCTTAACTCCTCAAGCTAAATTTCTTTCCCAGCATCCCTCATGCCAAAACCCTTGTAACTAAAAGTTTGGAATGAATTTGCAGTAGAAGTACATTGAAAAAAAACAAATAAACAAAAAACCTGCTTACAGGCAAGGAACATTCTGTGACATCCTAAAGTTATTACGGGTTTTTTTTGTTTCACTTTTGTTCTTTTAAGTAGAAGCTTCTGTCCACACGTATACGAAAACAAAACAAGCCCCTTTAAACAAATTAAGTGTGTCCTTATTTTCAGTTTTCTTTCTGGGCCTGCAAAAATAGATTCCCTGTAAACTAGATACAGGTCTTGAAGATGTGCGACCAATTTTGTAAAGTCTTGAACATGTCTCTCTCATCAAAGCCACCTTTTCTTTCTTTATATGCCAAGTTTTTTCCATTCATTGCTGGGTATGTTTTCTGTTCTTGTATATTACATCACCTCCATGTGCCCTCTCTGCCTTTTGTTCAAGCTTACCAATGTTTATCAAAACTAAAGGAAATCAAAGGTATGACTCTTGAGATGCCAAAAGCAAAATTGGTATCCTTTTAAAGATAGATGAAAACCATACCCTCTGTATCTAATTATATTCTCCAGCTAACTGTTTCTTCTCTGAAGCACATTGGTAATATTTACCAAGTATAAAATTGAGTATGGTAATGAGAACTATTAAGTCTCTTTTTCCGGAGTACCTTCTTAAATATCTCCACCTATATATTTTAGCCACTTTAGAACTGAAATATATATTTAAATCCTAAAATACTGGAAATGATATATCATTGGAATGTTGCATATTATTAGCATTCTTTCAATAGTTGAATGTTTTGTGGAATTGTAGCTTTTATAGTTTGCCCCACCACATCCCAAATCTGTAACTTAACTTAACAGCCTGCAGAGGTTCCTATATAAGGTCATGCGTTAAAAATTACATTTAAACAGCATATGGAGTAAATATGTGTCCTGCCTTTACTAACCTTAAATGATAAGCCTTAGGAAACTGTTATTTGTCAGTGCTATAAAGCAGATTGCTGCACAGTGGTTTCAATTATCTTCAAAGAGTTCTTCACAGGCAGTAATAGTTATATCAAAACCTGAAATTTATTATTCAGGTTCTATGCTGAAGTCTTCACAGTGATTATGTTCCTTTCAACAGAATGCTTTTTATGCTGACTTTTCACATTCTTTTTCATCTTTTTTTATTATTTTTCCCCAGAATGGCCACCAAGTTAATACGGCTTGTTAATGACAAAAAAAGGTCTGAACAGGTTGGTGGCGGCCCCAAGCGGCTGGGTCAGGCTGTGGAGCTGGAAGAAATGATTGAGCATTTGCAAGAGAGAGTTCGTGAGCTTGAGAAACAAAACGAGAACCTCCGCAGCAAACTCGTTTCAACTAAACAGCAGCTTGAGATTCAAGGCCATAGGCCTTGTCCGTACAGCTATGTTCAATCTCGTATTAACACTGGTCTCAAAAAAGTGAGTGAGGCTGCTGGCATGCCAGAGCACACAAAGAAAGGTATAACTCACTTTTACTAAAAATAATGGTTTATATAGGTACCAGTAACTATTGCTTCACTGTAGCAATTACGTACTATTTTCTGTTCATCAGTGGGCAATAGTACCTGTAGGCAGAAAGATTGTTCTTCCCACTTTTTCTTGTATTTATTTATAGCAGTCATGATAGCTTGTTTGCCTTTGAAGTCCTTATTTTGAGAATCTACAGTAGTAGGGGTAAAACAAAAGTACAGATTTGAAAATAAAGTAGTTATCAAGCAAGTTTTCTAATAGTTAAAATCATGGGACTTTCTTAGTGTAACTTCTCTACATGTTAAAGGCTTATGAAAGAAGTATATGAAAAAGTTTAGCGTTATCATGTTATAACAAAGTATTACATCTGTAGTTTGTTTGCACATGTTTTTCCTTTTTTAATTTCAAGGTTTGTTCTAGTCTCTTGATACATGTGTGCACAATACTGCAGACTTGAAAAATCTATTACATGTGTGGACTTTTGAAAGCAAATACCACAATGCAGCCATCTTTAATGGTGCTTTTTACTGTCAAGACTTACTGCATAAGGCAGTCTCACTCTTAGTCCTTTATTTATGGTAGCTACATTTGGAAATTACACTTTAAAACCTTTCTATTTTCATATGAACATTTGTAGAAGTAGTTTTACTCAGTTAACTTATACACTGTACAGATAATGTGTTTAAAAAAAAAAAGACAGCTATGTTGGCCCTGATTCAAAACTGAGTCAGCAGAATTGTCTCCTTAACTTCTACAAGCTATGGATGAGGCTGATGGTCAGTTATAGTGTTTTTTCTCCATCTCACCCTCCCACCGGTCTTTATTTTGGTTATGTTGATTATTCAGGTATATGAAAACAGAAACAATTCTCATGTTTTTAGACAGGCAATAAAAAGCAATTGGCTCTACCACTTTGCTTCTTTAATTTGAATATATAGTGCAAGTTTTGACATTTTAAATACATCTACATTTTCACACTTTATGTCAAGAATTAGGCAGTTTTATTCCCCAAATCAATCTTTTGTTTGTTTGTTTTAACAATGCAAAAATAGGGTAGGAATATAATAAATTTATTCAGGCCCAGTGGTAGCAGAGAGAAAAGGGCAACTTGGTTCAAGGATTAAAGATCAAATGTTGGTATGGCATGCTGTGAGGGCTTCTCTTGGCCTAAGAACAGATCCAGATCAAAGATGTCTTGTGCAGAGCTAGGATTAGGGCCATGTTGATTGAGGAAGTGGTTCTTAAACTGAAGAGAACATGAGGAAGAAAGAAAAGGAAAAGTTCTCCACAGAACATCCAGTTCAGATAATAATGTTCAGAAACTTCACGGAAGTTCTAGTGTGCCTATCTCGGTTCTTAAGACTTTGTCCAAACTAGAAGGGATTCTGATAATTAGAGTGCTATGAATATGCAGTTTCTTGAACACACTTTTCTAAGGTGAAGACTTATTAAAAATCTAGTAACCAATACTCAGAACTTGGACACGGTAGTTTTGTCTTCCAGAAGGTCAGAGAATATTTTCTATAGTATTCATTAGCATTGGATGTTTCATGTTTTTCTCTTGCATGTTTTCTCATTCTGCCCTTTTGATTAATGATGATAAACCTAGCAGTCTGGTGTTGAGTATGTGCCTCCTATCTTTAAAGACTGCTGGACTCTTAGGTTGCTCTGTGGAACCATGAGGCTGAATCTCAAAACATTTTCAGTGCAGATCAGAAAATATTCAGAGCAATTCTCCAAAAATAAAATGAGTGCCAGGAAAAATTCAGGAGAGCTTAGCTGTCTCCAGGTTACGAAGAGGCAAGAAGAATCCACAAATAATAAATACACCTTACTGTATCTGCTTTGTGTTTGGCTGGTTTACAATAGCATAGCAAGTCGATCCAAAAGATGTGGTCAAGTATGAATGGTCACTAAATACTCGCTGGTTTCTCTCATTACTTTATTTATTGAGTACAACCATCTAAGATATATCATGATTTGAACACAAATAAATGAAAAATATATACTCTAGGCATATATATACACATATGTATATAGCGCAATAGCCAATACCTTAAAATAATACTTAAAGATCAAAATATATAAACAAATCAAGTTAACTCAGCACAAATGCAAAGTAGGTAAATTTTTTTCAGTCATTTTGCTGGTATCGTTGTACCTTGAACCTAAATGACTCAATTTTGGGGACTGAGGGATGGCAGCCTTAATGCTGTATTTGAAATTCAATGCATAGTTTGGTCAACTTGATTAATTTCTTCTTGCTGAAGAAAGAGCAGAAGGAGAAAGATTTGGAGAAACCATTACTTTTACCGCTGAACTAACAATTCTTCCTTAAGTCGTTTCTCACTTTTCATCTTCACCAGGGACTTAGTATGCTTCTAAAGAACACAAGGAAATTATTTGCACTGCTTCTAAAAATGGCCCTGTATTTGCTTGTCTAGGTAAATGACACTTGTGATTTTGTAAAGAAAGTTCTATCGGAGAAAAAGTGATTACAAGTCCATGTTCCAGTTTAATAATATTGATATTGTTGTTCTTTGAGGACACCATCTCTGTTCTCTGTCTTTAAAAGTAAAATCTTCCAAGACAGACATTTCAAGACATGTTTTTAACACTTCTCTTTAACAGTGCATGCTGTATTGCCCATGGCTCAAATTTTACAGCAGCTATGTTGTAGGTACTCCGATTATCTCTTTCCATGTGAATTTGATGTAAAAACACTTTTTATGGCATCTATATAGGAGCTGTAAGTGTTTGTACTGTATAGAGATTGTTGTTTTGTTAAATGCTTTTTCATTCAGCATGACAAAAATTTATGTTTTCCTCATTTTCAGGAATGAGATTTCAGGATTTAGAAGTGAGATCACTTAACCTTGTGCTCCCAAGATATGGACAGAGTCTGCTTGAGGATCCAAGGGCTGAAATAAGAAATTTGTATGATTTTCATGTTTCTTAATTTTTGTCATTATAATTGGGAAAAAAAAATGTTTTTCAGAAGTTTTTACTTCAGAAAATAAAGTGAAGTTGTTGGATCTGACAACAGTAACACTGGTAGCAATGCAGAAGTGTTTTATGATAAGGAAAACATAGAATCAGGAATTTAGAATGCAAAATGTGGCTGCATAAGAATTTGGCTGGAAGTTAAAATTGATCTTCAGTGGTGAGCTGCTCTTTTTGCTAGGATGCAATGTTGCCTAGCTTACTACTGGACAAGACTGACAAAAGCAGAAAGAATCTTAGCTGCAAAATTATTACCAATATAAGTCCTAAAATGTGTAGGATAACCCATGCAAGCGGTGACTGTATTGAATGTGTTACGCTGATGCATTTAAGCTTCATTTCTAGAGGTGGTCAGATTTTATGGATAAGTTGCAAGAAGTGCAGTATGGGATAGTAATGTAAAATGGTTTTGATTCACTTCTGCATTTTAAAAGTTGGTTGTAGTCCAGTTGCACATTTTAACTGAAATTGAAGCTCAGGAAACTCTTGATAACATCCTTAATGTAGAGACTGCATGAGAACAGAGAGGTGTTATATAGGATGGAGAAAAGGTAGTTAACATCTAATTTAAAGATATTGAGGTCTGATTAGAACACTTTTCTTCTGCAAAGTATATCAGAACCTATTACGCTTTTTACACATCTGGTTTTCTAAAAGCTACTTCCAGTATGTGTGTGTGTGTTTCCATAATGATTTACCTAAATCAGATTTACTACAATATCTGTAAATGCTAAATTTTCAATAAATGGGCGAGCTAAGTGTACAAATATATGCATTAATGTGCAATTATGTATTTTGTGCTTGAAGTTTTGTAAACACAAAGATTTAGTGAGATCATAGGAAATATTTTTACAGAAATATTCTTATAAATTATTTTAATAAATAAATTTAAATTAGTTAACAAAGTTTAAGTTGCACTCTTGCTAGCATCCTGTCTGAATTTAACCCTTGCTGAACAGTTACAATTTTTTAAAAATAATTTACATTATAATAGGATGTTGTTACTGAAAAAAAAAATCTTTAGCCATTTTATAGTGATGGGCCTAGAAAGGGCTATTTCTCCTATACCCATCACTTTTGAAGACTAGGAAAATAAGAGCTATCCATTAAGACTGCCATGAATCTGGGTGTTCACAGTAGCTTTTCTCCTAAGACTGATGAAAAACGTTTTGTTATAATGCAGAAAACATTCAAATAGCATTTTTTTCAGAGATTTCAGTTCTCACAAAGGTGCAAAAATAACCACAGTTGCTCGGAGTGGTGCACTCGGGTACAAAAGCAAGCACATGGCCAAAAAATTCAAGGTACTTTTAAGTCTACGATAGGTGTATGAAGTAATGAAGAACTGCAGCTTATGCATCAAAAGCTCTGGAGTGGAAAAAATTGTAAATAAATTGTTGCTTATTCTTATTAGAAAAAATGTTATTGGAAAAGATATCTGAGATTTAACTTGTCAAGAAAATCAAAATCGCAAAGTTGTGGCCTACTAAAATATATTCGGCTCTGATCTCTATAGTTTTCTGCCTTTCTTTTTTTAATTGCATTTACTGGATAAATTCCACTGTTAAAGACACATCACCTAATTTTTTGTGTAAAGTTACCTAACTCAGAATAAAAGCCTAAAAATTACTCTCACTGCTCCATCCATTGAAGATCTCATTCTTTTGATAGCTGGTAATGGTGTTTTCCTTTTCAGAAAGCAGTTGGTACTAATGGTTTAGGAGGAGGGTACGTTTAATATAGAGTATAAGAAACCATAAATGATGTTTTCGGCTAGGTTCTGCTAAACATTATTCAGTCCACATAAACATTTATTTTAAGAGTATTATGTTGTTTGTGTTGTGTTTGCTAAATTATTTATCTATTTATTGTACTACTCGCATCTTTTGATGTGGTGACCTCAAATTATTTTCATAGTAAGTTGAACTCTTAAACCTCTGTTGTGATGCATGTCATTAAGAAATACAAATTTTGCACTTTTAAAATTTTTGCTCTCTTGAGTATTCATTTAATTTTTCTCTTTTATTAAATACTTACCTGGTTTTGGAACGTAAGATGCTTGTACTTGCAGGGAGACTGTGATTGAGTCCCAAAGGGAACACATTGAGCAACTAGAACATGCCAGAGGGATACTTGTGAGTCAGCTAAAAAGGAAAGGAAAGGAAATTGAAGAATCCGTCCTACGGCTGAAAGAGCAAGAAACAACAAGCCAAAGGTATTGTGAAAAATAGAAATCTCCACGGTGGAAGAATTAGAAGAGCTATGTCATAATGTTTATACATAGCTCTGAAAATGACTTGTTCTGTTAAGAAAGATGTACTTTATTCACTTTTTTCCCTTTGGTGAAACTAAGTCATAAAATGTTTTAACAAATAGCCATGGATAATTCTAAGCAAGGAGATTGTTAGGATAATAGGTTATTATGTTTTTTTCACAAATAAACAGAGGTTCATAATTACCATTTTAGATAATTCATTTCCAGCTGATTCAGATTCAACTGAAGTTCAACTCATTAAGTTTTGATCATCTATTGTTTCTTCAATATAATTCTTAAAAAATTTTAGATATAGATTCATAGTGGATAATTTAATGTTTATTAATACTCATTGATAACTTGGAATGTACAAATAGTAGAAAAATAATTGCCCTGTAAGGGTAGATTAGCAAATTTTTGAAGGAATATCGTATAGCTGTGCAGTGAAACAAAGGCAGACAAACATGCTTGCGGAATGTGTTTCACAGTAAAGCCTCTATTAGTTTAATATCTTTTCTTTCTCTTTCTTCTTTCACTTTTGCAAAAATACATGCAAAATTATATAACTTTGCATATATTTTCCTCTTTTGACTGTTTCAATTTCAGCCTGTTACTTTTAATTGTATTAAGGATCTAATATGGCACGATCCTGCATTCCTTATTCATTTGATTTCAATGGAAGTTCTACTTGGATGAGAAATATGTGGTCAGTTCTTTAACTGCCTTTCAAGAGAGGGACCCCGTTATTATGTGTGAGCATTCTTTTGTGCATCAGTGGCGCTACATAAATAATACATCATAATGTTTGCTATTAAATTATTCACAAAGTGATAAGTCTCCCCTATTCAGAATTTCCTTTATATAGTTTAAATAGGTTAAAGAAGTTGTTTTCATAAATAATTTCTCAGTCTGTGCTTACAGTGAATTCAGAAAATATTTAAAAGATTTTTTCATTATTTGAAAATAATCTGATACAAATCTCAAAGAACTTGTGTGCTTCGTTTTTCTATAGATAAACACTTTTTTAAGTACAGCAGTCAGAAATTGAACATAACTTCTAAATTCGATGTCAACTACCATGTTTCTGTGAAATTTTTAAGGAGTTTTAAAATAAAGATACACTTCAAATTCAGCTAAAAAAATCCTTAAAGTCAGGCTATAAAAAGTAGTGCAGAACCTTATTTATTTACGTTTATCAAATTACTTGTATACAATCCATGATACTTGACCTAAGTTACAATCTGTGAATTCATGTTTGAAGTTCTGGAATTATTTCCTTTATAGTCTATTTCTTGTTTGAAACTGGATGAAAGATACATTAAGTATTTAAGAGTTACTGTGGTTGGCTGAAGACACTGGGGAAGAAATTGAAAAATGTCCGCTAGTGCATATCCAGAATAGTGTGAGTTCTATAATTTTGCCACCAGAATACTTTATGGAAGGCTGTTAATCCCCATGTTTTTCAAGTTATATTTTTCTTATGCTGAATGAACCAGAGCCAGAATTTAGAGGGATACTATTCTCTCCAGGCTTAACTGTAGCCATAGGTACCTATACATGTTATCTTTAGTAGATTTTCATTAGCTTTTTTCTTGGAAGTCTTGTAATTGCTATCTAGAACAGTCTGTATTAGTTGTTTTATGACATGAATAGATTTATAGGTTCTATGTAATTCTTATTTTTAATCTGCTTTGCATCAGCAGAGAAGAAACTGTCAATACGGGATTATTGGAGGAAAAATTGGAAATTTGGGTGACTGATAAGGTCATCTTATTTCATCTTTGTAGCTTATGTCTTTGAATTTTGGTACAATTGGCAGCTTTTTCTTGTGTTTTGTAAGAATACACTTGGCTGTCATCAAGTTATATTACTATCCAAAGACAGTTAATCTGTTGAGATTATTTAGGAATTGTATGGTGCCAAAAGGGCATAATAAATGTGCTTCCACCAATCTTCATGTTGTAGTACCATTTGATCTCAGCCTGGTGTTAACAAAATTAGGTTACTTTCAACCTTTAGGAAAATATTCTTTATTCTGCTACATGATTAAGAAATCCTTCTGATTGAAATAACTGTAGTTTCCAAGTAGTGAAGCGGCCACAGTTAATAATCATTGATCCATCAGCGGTAAGGGAGGGAGATACTAGTTATCCTGAGTTCTGTACCCACAAGAAATCGAGTTATATTTTAAAGCTGCCTTTGCAGCTTCACTACAGTTTCTGTATAACAACATAACAGAGCTGAGTTCATATGCAGTGTAGTCCTCGAGATGATTATTGTAACATGGCTACCATCAGTGGTTTTTTTTCAATATTTCATTAGATATTGTTTCAGGAATATATAATTCTGACTTAATTCTAACTTAAAGGAGAAATTTGGCCTGTGGGTTGTTAGACTAAACACATTTTCTTAAGTACAAAATGTAACTGCATTTAGCCTAGCTGTTTTTAATTTAAAGATGGCCAAAGCCATCATAACCTCATGGTTTGATGTCTCTGATACACACTGCGCAAATTAAAACATTAAGTCTAAACAATCACATTTTGCAAGCAGCTAGCTTCAAATAACTTAACTGTTCATCGTACTTTCCAAAAACATTTTTAAAACCACCCCAAAATGCATTTGTGAAACAGGTACTTCGTTTTTGCATGTTTGGGGGGGGGTGGTGGTGGGGTGTTTTCTTTTGTTGTTTTTTTTAATGAAAAAGATTATTTGCCAGTCAGTTTTTGATTCCTTTGACATTTTTTGCTGCATGCTCCAAAGTCATGCTCCAATGACTTTGGAATTAGACCTATTAAATGTGTGGAGTTTTGGACAGGAGTATCATATCTGATGCACTCATAACTTCTGTGTTTGCATTATAGCATTGCAGACCTAGATTAAAATGTGGAACGTGTTAGTCACAATGAATTATCTATAGGGTTTTGAGAGACTACAGCATGTATATGAATTTGCTAAATCATGTCTAGTATAATAAACCCCTTATATTTGCATTTCCATATCTGATTTTTCATTTTTAACTTGTTTCCCTAAAGATCATTACTTTTTTACATTTATAGATAGCTCTTTAGCCAGGAAAACAAATATGGAATTTTATATTGGTATTTAAATAATCTTAATAACTTAGATGCTAGAGCTATTGATGCAATGTTAATGTTTTGCTTATTGCAAATATACTATCAGTTACAACATAAAGGTGCTACTAGAAGGTAAACATTGTTGAGGGGTTTTTTTCCACTTTATATTTGACTTCCTATAAGGAATAAGAGGTAAAGGAAAGAACATCATGTATATTGACATATAATCCTGTTAGTTCCTAAGCATTGTAAAATGAGAAGAGTACTGCACATTGATGTTCTATTCTTTACTTCTCTGCTTGGGAGTCTATGTATATATCTTGGTCATTGATGCATTTGTGATTGAGAACTGTTAGCCTAGAAACCTTTGGTTTATTTTGCCAGACAGGGTAAGTGATCCTGAGAAGTATGGTGGTGATATTTTTTTATTTGCTTGTTTTTCTTGTTCTGAATGGGAATGGAGAAAGTTTGTGAGCCACGGGTCCAGTTGATAAAATAGTCAGGACTCTGTAAGAGTAGTCTCAGTATTGTATCCATGTCCTGCTCATATGGAAGTAAAGACAAGATGCAAGGGATGTGGTTTAATTGGACCTCAATTTTATTAGCTTAGCCATCTGGGATTTACTGGCATAAATTTGTACAGTGCAGGTCAAGATCCTTTCTTTAATCATTTCCTTCTGGTGTAAGTCGCTATCAGTCCCCCCTTCCCACACAGCTGGTCCCCAGCCTGTTATTGGGACCCCACTCTATATGCTTTTAATCCAAATGATAAGAGGTCTGGAAAAGAAATTGTCTCTTTGGTGTACTTCAGATGTTAACCCCAAACATAATTCTTAGTTTTTTAAAGAGTCACTTTCTCCTAACTTCATTTCCAATTTCAGACCTTTTAATCCAGCTTTAAGATGAGGTTTCGAATGGAAGGATAGAGTTCATGTTCCTTATTTCTGCACTTGTGGCAGAAGGCATGCTAGAGCTAAATCAGTATGCCCATTAATTCAGGTTACTGCCTCAAAAGGGATATTAGTTCCTTTTCTTTTCCTAACTTCTGCTCCAGGTCTACCTCCATGTCTTCAGGTTCTGTGGCAGAATTTTTGGCTTTTTTGGCAATAGAGAAAATATTGAATGAGCTATCTTAGTACAGCTTTATTCTTATATATTATTTTATTATTCTTTGAGCAAAATATTATCTATATAAGTAAAAGGTATCATTGACTTTTATATCAAATCTGTATGTAACCCCTATTTTTAAGTTATATCAGAATACCTGGGCAGATGTTCTGGGAGCAGAATACATCAACTACCTGGGAGGGAGAAAGCTGTGTAGATAATCAATTTCTATTCTGTTCTACTGTTTTGTGACTTCATTTATAGAAAATTTTTAATCTTCCCAACAGATTCTTCTTCAATTAACTTTGCCTTGCGCACAAAATCTGAAATGATTTTGTTCTTCAACAGCAAGCTCCTTGTCATGTACCTAGGTGCATTGGACGTTTCTTAGACATATTTTATTTAAATAAATAAATAAAATACTGTAGAAATACTGTAGAGAAAATAACTTTGTTGCTCTAGCCTATAATGAGAGCTGAGATTGTGATCAATGTAATGCATTAATAACAAATTAATGGCACATGCTTTCTGTAGCTGGAAACTTCATGAGATAAATACTCTTAAAATTGTGAGGATTGAAGTGATCCCAATAAAAAGTAGTTTTTCTCTTCTGAATTTGAATAATATACTTCATAATATCAGTACCCCAAATCTGTTTAAATCAAATGCTGTTTCATTCACTGTTGAAAAAATAGTTAATGTTGATTGTCAGGAGCCATGGGGTTTACATCTGTACATCATAAATTTCACTATCATCTGCTTCTTTTTCTACTTAAGAAAAAAAAAGAAAAAAAAAA
>NW_008824414.1:4555050-4569770 GCF_000699105.1 Pygoscelis adeliae | reverse complement strand
ATTTCCCTTTCATCTGCTTTTTTTTCTACTTAAGAAAAAAAAAAAAAAAAAAAAAAAGCCCCCCGCTTAAAAAAAAAAAAGCCCCCTGCTTAAAAAAGAAGGGGGAAAAAAAAAGAAAAAGAAAAAGCCTTTGAAGGCATCAGAGCCTTTTGTTTGATGTGTGGAACAAGATTAATAAAAACGTGCCACTACATTAGCTTTTAAATAGCTAGCATGAGACAGTGCTGCTGTCTATACTCACCCCAACTTTAATTTATGCAGATAACACGTTTTAGACACATGATAGTTTTAGCATTGCATTAGGGCTGTTTCTTGCAGAAGATCTCAGGTTTATGAGTGTGTTTATCTTCTGTGTATTCTGACAATTAACTGGGCAATGCCAAAACACAATAGGCTTTGATATTTTACAGAATAAAAGGAAAGTATTTCACGTACTCAGCTGGTTTACAGATGTGTAAGCTTTGTAGTCCATTTTCTTGCTCCAGCATGGCATTGTGACAATTCCTCCAATATGTCTAAAATAGATAAATATTGGAAGAGAAATTACCTTTTCAAATGCTAAAGATTTATTCTGATTTTTATCATATTTTATATTCATACAAATCAGAATTGGTTTCTCTTCCTGTACTTGAAGAAGCTGTGAAAGTAATGGGGTTTAGTTTCACTGTTTGAAGTAAGGGAAAATATCAGAAATAAATATTTATTTAAATTTTGAATTATTTTAAACATCCTTTCTATTAAACTGTACATTCTCAAGCTAATCTTAGAATTGTAACAATATAGAACATCTATATGGATATTAAGTGATTTTCATGTAGTTAAGACACACCTGCAGCTTGTTTGAATGCCAGCCCTAAGGTGTTATAGTATAAATTGCTAAGTCACTTTTTCTTAGCAGTATTTGATAGGTTTAAACTCTAAGAGGAAACTCCATAAAATGGTAACCTACTGGCACCAAATACTTTGGAGGCTGGAAAAGAAGTGAATGGAAAACAAATAATCTCTTTAGGTATAGGATTGTTTTCTCTTCCTGTCATATACAGTTTGATACAATAAACAAAGATGTATATGTATTGATTGAAGCTGCTACGTCATCATGTGGCAGAATGTTTATTTACCTAAATTCTGTAATGTGGATTATAGAAGAAGAAATTCATTCAGGTATTACACACTAAATCTTCTCCCAAATGTGTTGTAGAAAGCTGATTTGCAAAGAATTTCAACTTTTCAAGACAAAAATAAGACGACAATTCATTTTGTACCTTTAAGCTCATGATGCATTTCTTTTTAATACAATTTTGAAGGCTAAACATTCGGGACAATGTGGAAATGATCAAGGTCCGTAAACAGCTGGTTGAGAAAAGCAATGCTCTTTCAGCGATGGAAGGAAAATTTCTCCAGCTTCAAGAGGTAATTACAATTTGGTCAGTAACATTCCTTTACACTTGGCACATAAGCATGCGTAAATGGAAAATAAATATACACAGTTCTAGATTCTGAGTCAATGCTGAGTACGTGAAAATGAACTACATAATACATTGCACCCAAGCTACTCCAAATGTGTAGGCTTTTTTAGTCTTAATTTTTTTTTTTTTCCAGAAGGGTCTAGGAGATTTTTATCTGCAGAGCCATTGCAGGCAGATTGTGGAGAATGAACTGAGTTGTCTGGCTATTTGAAGAGATTCCTGATCATTTAAAAAGACAGCTTTGACTTAAATGTACTGATTTACTAAAGAAGGGGCACCAGACCCCCCTCACTTTTATCAGTCTTTGATAAAGTGGGGGAGGTTTGGCTGTGTAGAGTTCTGATGTTAGGACTTCACTTGTGTTCCTAATTTCCTAAATGGAAATTATTGTAGAGGGCTACTGTAAGTAATAGATTTTCTTTATAAAAAGAGCAGTTTCATGAAAATATCACCAGAACATGCAGCTGCATGGTAGATTCCATATACATTTTAGTCATACAGCATTTTTCTGCTTCTTCCCATAGGTATTTAGAGAACCGCATGTGTATACAGACAGTGGTAGTATGATAATAGCTTAGAAACGGGAGAGTTCCTGTGAGTAGGAATCCTACATGCAATAGAGTTTTATAAAGTATCCTAGCCTGAAGAGGTGGAACCACCAGATATCCTTGTGAACTCTCAGTACTGCCTGCTTCTTATTATTTTAGTATGCTCAATAACATTTGTGCCATTAGATTTTTGTTCCGTTCCTTTTTTCCTGTGTTTTTCTGCTTCTACATTTTGCTTTGCTTTGCTTCCCTCCCCCCCACCTCAGTGTAATACCTATATCTTCTCTGCTAAAGCAGCTCTTCTGTTAGTAGCTCAAATCTAATTTTTCACAGGGTGAGCTATGTAGAATGTAAATTCCAGAGGGGAGAGGTTTCACATGGCTTTCTGTGTTCTTAAATAGAAAGCAATAAGTAAACTGTTCCATTTTAAATCATATGCGACTTTTTGGTAATATACAGCAAACGTCAAGTACTTATGCTTCTATCTTGGCAGCAGCTGAATAGAAACACATGCCTAGTATTCAAATTGGTATTTGAAGACATTGTTTCTAATATTCAGAGTGAAAGCTGCATTTTTGAAAAGGATGTGTGTGTTTTCTGTCACTTTTTTTTTTTTTTTTACAAGATAAAGGATACAATGGTTTTTCCATTTCCAATCATTTGAATGTTTGAAACATGTCTACTAAATGTGAACAACTGTAAAACTCAAAATTTCTAGTTTAGATGGCATGTAAAGTACTTATCAACAGAGCAGTTTTTAGTATTTTTTTATGTTTGTCTTGATGATTTTTATGTCTCTTGAGTTCATTATCATTTACTTTCAGCTTCTACCAGTTGAAACCCATATAGAATCATAGAGTAGAATCATAGAATAGTTTGGGTTGGAAGGGACCTCTAAAGGTCACCTAGTCCAACCCCCCTGTATGTTTCCAGGGATGGGGCATCCACCACCTCTCGGGGCAACCTGTGCCAGTGCTTCACCACCCTCAGCGTAAAACATTTCTTCCTTCTATCTAGTCTAAATCTACCCCCCTTTAGTTTAAAGCCATTCCCCCTTGTCCTGTCGCAACAGGCCCTGCTAATATGTTTGTCCCCATCTTTCTTATAAGCCCCCTTAAGTATTGAAAGGCTGCAATAAGGTGTCCCCGAAGCCTCCTCCTCTCCGGGCTGAACAACCCCAACTCTCTCAGCCTTTCCTCATAGGAGAGGCGTTCCATCCCCCTGATCATTTTCGTGGCCCTCTTCTGGACCCGCTCCAACAGGTCCATGTCTGTCTTGTGCTGAGGGCTCCAGAGCTGGACGCAGTACTGCAGGTGGGGTCTCACCAGAGCAGAGCAGAGGGGCAGAATCCCCTCCCTCGCCCTGCTGGCCACGCTTCTTCTGATGCAGCCCAGGATACGATTGGCCTTCTGGGCTGCGAGCGCACATTGCTGGCTCATGTCCAGCTTTTCATCCACCAGTACCCCCAAGTCCTTCTCGGCAGGGCTGCTCTCAATCCTTTCATCCCCCAGCCTGTATTGATACCGGGGGTTGCCCCGACCCAGGTGCAGGACCTTGCACTTGGCCTTGTTAAACCTCATGAGGTTCACAGGGGCCCACTTCTCCAGCTTGTCCAGGTATATTCCTCCATGTTCATCTTTGAACTTGAGTCAGCCCAAAACGTGAAACCCCAGAATGATAAGAGCCTATAATGCTGCTCCATCACTGAAGTTGAGTTTGCTACCAAACATTTACAGGACAGGTTTTTTTGTAGCCAGTTGAATGAAGGAATTGTGCAATCTGCTTAGAAGAACAAAGGACCCTGAAGCTGTTTGAATTATGTTTTTGATCCCATTGGTATATTTATTTGCTTTAATTACAGACAGAACATTCAGGTTTTCATGATTTGTAATATGAAATACGCTAACCTGTATGTCTACAATTTAAAAGACTATAGAGAGTTAATTCTTCTCTCAAACAACCAGTACAACAATTTCACAACTGTAATTGAGAGCAGTTTATGTTCATTTGTGCAATATTTCTAGGACGTATATATCCATTTTCTTTAAATGAGTTATTTCTAATGGACAACAATATCAAGGCATGTTTCCAAAGAAAGAAAATTCCGGACTAGAAATAGTAAACTAAAATCATCATCCCAATTGTTGCCATGACCCGAGTCTTGGGATACTCCAGGGAGAGCAGGATAGAAAACAGTTTGGGCATAATGGAAAAAAAAAAGTGCTGACAGAACAGTCAGATATAGAAGAATATCCAGGTAAAAATGCATTTTGGGGGGGCAAAAAAAAAAAAGGGTGAAGTCATGGTCCCCTTAATGTTAATGAATAAAGTTAATCTAAAATGGTCAGGACAGCAGCGGAGACACAAAAGGATTAGAATGAAGTTGAAGCAAGGAGATTTTGCAGGAGGATATTTTTAGTGCTTTTAATGAGATGGTTGAGTAGAATAAATATGATTGTTGAATTTGTTTTCAACTGTTTTGGAAATTAAGGAAAGAGATAAGGGTGAAATGGTCTATGAAAGGCAGCTTTGCCAAGGTGGGGTTTTGGGGGTTTTTTTCTTCATATATAGTGGGTTGAAGTGACACAAGTTATTGAAATGGAAAAGAACTTCAGGAAAAAATTGAAGCTGAGAGATGGGGAAGAAAATATGAGTTCACTTGGACAGTTGGAAGGGTTAGAGACTGTAAGGATTCTGATTTTGAGGAGAAAGGAAAGAAATTTGGAGAGAAATTAAGAGTGTAAAAGAATTATTTTTAAGGTGTCATTTTTTGAAGTTATTGAAATAGAGTTCACAGATATGGGACAGCAAGAGGAGCACTGAGGAAAGACTGTTAAAATTCATGAGTAATATACTTCATTATCTCTCTGAAATAAGGCTGACTGCTAATATTATTTATTCTCCATGATATTTTTCTTACGGAGAAATGAGATATGAAAGGCTGAAGATCAGGTTGGTGATTGGGTTTTCTATGGGGTTTTTGTTTGTTTCTAGGATATTCAGACTGCACGTGAACCTAAACAATTTGTACAGGATTCACATTCAGCTTCTCCATTTAACTACTTTGTGGGAATTTTATACGGAAAACATGAAGCTAACTTTTTTCTGCCTACAATCATTAAACATTATCTATACTCATACATATATTTGACGTAAATTTTCATATAATCATTTTATTAAACAGGAGATTGGCTTTTGGGCTGTTTTGTTTCAAGTCATACTTTGTGATTTACATTGAAATTCTTAATGAATGAGGCTTTATTAAAGCATTGTGGAATGTAGGGAGTATAATATTAACTAATATTCTGGAAATCGAGGTTCTATCAGCATCCTCCATTTAATATTAAAATTGGTTAAATGTGCCTTAACATAATCCATTGAAGTAAATTAAAATGTAAAAGAAATCATAAGTCCCTCGTTAAATTACTGTTAGCAGGGAAATAGAACTGAGTGCATTAGGATTATGAAACAATTATATATCTACAATTAAGGGTTAACAGAGCTGTGGCAAGTTCTGTGATTAACATAACTGTGGTCAACATTCATTTTTGCTTGCTACTGCAGTGTTTTTGGTCAGCATGTCTAACCACTGTAACCGCAGCAAAATCTTTTAATTGCTTAACAGATGTATTTCTTGGTCGTTTTCATCATGACTGAACTGAGGGTTTAACGTTCATGAGAGCGACAAGAATGCCACCTTCTCCCAGCCATGTGTAATGAAAGTTGCTTTCAGTTACTTAGTTCAAGAGTGTCTCCTGTTGACCACATTGAGAATATATATTAAATTCTGCCATGAGAGACCACTGGCTGAATATGCAGAGTGCTGTAACATTCTACTAAGTGTGTGTTGTTTGGTTTGGGGTTTTTTTTCTGGATTTGCCTGCCTTCCTTTTCATAGAACCAAAGGAACTTGAAGACGAGCCATGATGCTTTAATAGCAAAAGGTGATGAACTGAATCTACAGCTTAAAGAGGAGCGGTTAAAGTGCCTCCATCTTGAAAAAGAATTGCAATCAGTGACTATTTCAAACCGAAGGACAGAGGAGGTGAGATTGTGTTCAAGAGAGCTAGAATCTGCTTTAGATGGTACACATAGATAAGAGAAAAGTTAATGATGGGATACCTTTTAATTGTGGAGATGTGAATAGACCTTTCAGACACATTTAGAAGACTAACCTGGTAATATATATACTTTTATCCCCTTAAAAAGAAAATCCTGTGGCTGCTGCTTGCATTTCATAGAATCGTGAACCGTACCTGGTCCCCATGACACATAATCGCTGCACCAGCATTTGGACAGTATTCGAGGCTAAAGCATAGGATTTCCTGTCAATTCTGTTACTACACAAGTGGTTTGTTAACCAGAAAAAAATCATAATACTTGATTTACTGATCACATGTTGCTAGTTTTTTAGTATTATTTCAACCTGATTTAATTACAGTTACAGTGTAGTATTACATCTTACTCAGCAGTTCAAATCAGTCACTTCTATTTCTTTGTCTAGTGGCTTCTCAGAGACAAGTAGCATCACTAATAGTCACCCAGATATAGGGCTAAAAATCAAATGTTTTATTTCTCATTCTCATCAATATATGAGGAGTAAGAGTCTACAAACTTACATGTTTTTTCTTTCATTTTGTAGCAAATTAAATTCAGTCTTACCACCTGGTTTACCTGTTTTGCATGTATTTTACATGAACCAAGGTTACAAAGATTACCTCATAGATATGTCCTCCAAACCTTTAAACTATTGTAATGCATGTAGGGTATATCTTCTGGGTTAAAGCATCTCGTATCTTTAAAACCGTATCCTGCTTTAGTGAGTATTTTGAAAGCAAGGACTTGTTCTTTCTATAAGGTCAATAAAAAAATATTTACAGGAGCCATTAACTAGCTAATATTAATACTCACCAAAACAGAAATAAAAGTATTTAATGCTATAGATTTTTTTTTTTCCCATAAGGCAGAATGTGATTAGATACTGTTGTTCAGCTATGACATTTTAGTCTTAGCTTCATATAAACAACATGAAAAAGACTGCCTGGGCCAAATGTAAATCCATGTGGTGGAAAAAAAAGTGTTATTTTGAAGCTTCTAAGAGACTGTTGTATAAAAAGAACAAATAAAAGCCTGACAATGCCTACAAATTATTAACTAATTGTCTTTACATATTCACTGTAATTTCCTTTTGTGCTGTGCATTGCTTGAAACTTCCTCCTTCATTTTAGTTACAGGAAAGAATAAATGATCTAGAAAAAGAGAAGGAACTCTTGAGAGAAAACTATGATAAGCTGTATAACAGGTAAGTTATGGTTTCTGTATATAAAAAACTTGATCCCTGTCCTGTTTAATAGGTCTTCATATACTGTGTGCTTGAATGTGCATGTGCGTATTGTGTGTTTGTGCACACATGTAAATATATTCATGCTACAGTTCATCATATCAGTAAGTATATATGGAATCTTTTATGGTGTTCTCTCTGTATTTCATCTGTTCTGTTGAAATAGAGCAACTTCCATGCTTGTTCTAATACTCTTGAAATAGTAGATTACTTCTTTTAAAAAATCTAATTAAAAAATAAGTAGAAGTCACTTTATTTTGAACATCAATGCAAAAAGTTCTTATTTGAATTTCTAATAATTTTTTTTTAGGGTTATTGTTGAAAGAAGAATACATCTAGGTAGACGTATATTCCTTTGAGTTTATTTTTTGGGGGGAAAAGTGGTGTTTGATCTTTTTGTACAAGTTCTTCCAGCACTTCTCAGTGGACCTATATAAAGTCTGATATTTGACAGCTTCTCCAATGTTTATTTTTGGGGGATGGTTTGTTTGTTTTGGTAATAGCTACCATTTCACTTGTACTGGTTCTGTTTGAAGTTTTTTGTATAGGCTTATGTAAGTTTTTACAAAGGTTCCTATACATAATAAGTTGTATAAATTCTATCAGCAGTGCTTACAATGAAAATGAAAATACCTTGCCAGATATGATTCAGAAATTCTCTGGTACAGAAAAGAAGTAATTATAATCAATTGACACAAGCATATTAAAGGAAAAAATGACCTTTAAATGAACTTTTCCTTTATTGTGAAACCATGTGGTCTTTTACACTGAAGAGGGTTAGAAAATAAGAGAAATTTCCTGGAGCTAATAATTGCCTCAGAAAGTAGGTAAAATGATTGAAGTCTTCTCTCATATCAAAATTATTTATCCTCTTAAAGTTTATTTGGTCTGTCAGTGAGATGTCTGTCAAAAAAAATACCAATGAGTAAACACAATGTGAGTGATATCAGATGTTGTTTATGGTATTCGTACAATATTTATTATACTTTTTGTACTTTCTATGGTGAAATTAAAACTCATAGTAGTAAAAAAACAGTGAGTACAAATAGCTTAAAACAGATTTTTTACATAAGAGATGTAACAGTTGTATAATTACAATATTTAGAGTTTTGTATAGGGGCAGTTGGTCAGTTGTCTCTCGCTTAAGTTCATTGTAGATTCCTCCAAAGTCTGATCATGTTATAAATATTTCTGATTATGACTTTTTTTTTCCTGCTCTATCATTATGCAGAGAAATAACTCTTAACTAACAAATAAACTTACAATCTTGGCTTGACATTTTCTGTTCTATTTAAGTCATAGTGGGATACCTTAAAAAGATGTTTAACTAGATAAATTTAAATATGGTTCTCTCATGGCCCAGTAATCTACAATATGGCTTTTCTTTTCCCTAAAATGAACTGTCTTTTCATATACTCCCAGTTAAACTTTGATTCATGTTTCATCATTCCATGTTACTATATAGGTAACAAGAAATTAGAAAGAGAAATGGATCATTTCATTATAACTACTGTTTAATGGCTAACTTCTTCTGTTGCCCATTTGAACAATGCAACTTCACTACTGCTTACTTGTTGCTAGCAGTGGATATGCCAGTGTCCACAGGTGCCAGATAATTAATAAATATTTCCTTCTTTTTTTAATGGAGGAAAAGAGGTGTAAACCCATTCTTTGCTAATGTTATTTTTTTGGAAATTCATTTGAAGTTGATGGGAATTTTGCCAAAGCCAAGGCTGCAGAACTGGATCTGAAAAGTTTACAAAGAACAAGTATGGATTTGTCAGTTGACTCTTATTATTTAGTCAGTATCCAAGAAAACAATTCGTTTAGATAAAAGGTTTGGAGGAATTGTTTTCATATGACCTTGTAATGCAAATCTAGCAATGCTTAAACTCCCTCCAAAGGAAACGGTGCCAGATGCGGTTGACCATTTATAGTTACCCAGATGGCTCCAACTGCAGTGAAATACAGTAAACGTGAAAGAAATTCTCATGAATTCAAGTAAAAGTAATCTTAAAATTCAAAGGAAGAAAGCAACAGAAGTGGACTCAATTCAAACTGACATAACATTCGCATTATATGGGCTTGGAGGAAACCTGTCTTCTAAATTGTTCTTCATTTAAACATCTAAATTGTAAATTACTATCATAGTAACTGTTAATGATTTTTCTGCCAGCATAGTCTTTTGAAAAAGTGAAATAATGTGTAGCTACTTCTTTATGTGAAGTAATTGTACCTAAAGGTAACGAATGCACATATAACTAAATATCATGGTCATTAAAACTTGAAAACATTTTCAGAAGTGTGAAAACTAAGGGTATTTGATTATCTTCTCTTGCTAAGATTGATTCTTTCCTTATGGGAGCCAATCAAACTTTGGGTAAATCTAAGCAATTATAGAACACACTGTGTCTCTTCTCTACCTATGCAGTATTACGGAAATGATTGTGGGTTCCGTGCATTATATTCACTGCATATTATCTTCAAAATTATAGCAGAGTGACGTATATATTACTGCAGGACTTAGAGGCATCACTTAAGTTCATGCATGCTACGAAAGACACTCTATCACACTATAAGATGGTATACGCCTAGAGAACTGTATAAATAGATGAGATAGATATAATATGAGAAAAAGACAAAATACAGAGAGATGCAACTGTTTTTATGAAGATCACAAATCAAGAATGTAAACTTCTGCCATGTACTTTAGAGTCTACAATTCATGCTATTTTTTTCTTTAATCTTAAGTTCATTCTTCAAATATATTAGATATAAATACACTTATATGTACTCAGAACCACTTTATGTAGTCATAGCCATCAAAACAGGCAGTTCTCTTTCCGTCAGCACATACAGTCTTCGAAGCTATGTGGGCTGTCCCTGCTGTGACATTTCTTTCTTCTCCTCTATGTTTTTTTTGGTGGAGGCTTTTGTTACATAGATCTCTGGGAGAGATAGATTGATAAATAGATAGATATCAGAAGATTTTTTAATACATTTTAAAAAATATTTTTTTTTAAACTGGTGAGCTTCACCAAAGTGAAGACTTGAGGAACAGACTCTTTTGTTTAAAAAAAAAAAAAACTAGAATTTCTTTTTCACAGAATACAAAAGTGAATAAACTGATTTATGAGTGGTTAAGATGAAGGACATTTTTCCAGTCAATAAGAATGCAAGTACTGAAGAATAATAATAATATGAAGACCATAGTATTCACTGTCTAAATTATATGAAAGCACATTGCATTGCTTTGTCTTTTACCTACTGGGAATTATACTGTAAATTATATAATGTACTTAATTTTGTTTCAATCTGAGTTACACATTTTGTTGTGGTTTCAGCAGTTCTGATTCTGTGTCCATGCAATCCTTATTGCACATAGATTGGTAGTTTACAAGTAAATCGTGTGTTACAGGCAAAATAGTTATTCTAATTTCTTTGCCCACCTCTGTTTTTTATTTCTTAAAGTATGAGAAAGATTACTTTATATGTGCTTCTTAATCAGTATCAGAATTGTTGTTTTACAATATGAGAAAATTGTTGTCACTTTGTGGTCAACGTTTCTTTGAAAGGGCAACTGACTCTAGGCTCTGCATGTTTCACAGATCTAAAAGGAATCAGGTGGGTGATCCCAGTTCTCTACATTAAGAGGTTTTGTATGCGGAAAGAATGGTTTTGTCAGTTGTCAGTTGCTGAGGTTTGGAGTTGTGGATTACTCTGGGATATGCATCTGAATTCCTTTTCTAGTCCCACAAATGTTGCATGCTGCCAACTTTTCTGACTTTGGAGCTCTAAATTAAGGCCAGTTCCTTTGCTCATCCCACAAACTCTTTCATGTTTTTTAACCGCAGCCTGAGAAAGGCGCCTTGGTTTCAACAGCAGCAGACCAGCATATGTTTACTTAATTCCTAAGACATGATGACAGTGGTCTCTGTGCCACTAAAAGCTTTTTTCTTTATTATTTTCTGGTGAAGCTGATTTCTAAAAGTTTTTCACATGCCACATGTTTTATTGCAGTGTCTTCAATATGACCCATGAACAGCAATGGATATTAAAGGAACAGCAACTGAAACTGCAAATTGCTGAACTAGAGGCTGCTATCGAATCTGATTTAGCACACAAAAATGAAATCCTTGACAAGATCAAAGTAGAAAGAGGTATATTTCTGAAATAATTATCATTTTGTCATGATGTGAGATTCTCCTGTGTTGGAGTTCAGGTATATTGCCCAGAAAAGTGTAGTTTTGGTTGTTGGTCATTTCAGAGCTGCCTTTTAAGTGTACATTTGAACAGTACGCTTAAGTTATGACTAGCTATTAAGTGCAAAAAATGACCCAATACAGGTTATATGCTGAATGAGGATCATATAACTCCAGCTGTCTTCATTCTTCATCTATTGGGTTAATATTTACTCTTTATTCTGTATTTCTCCTCTACATTGAAAATTCGTATGGAAAAGAGGACCATCTGAGAGTCCCTCTCAAATTATAAACCACTGTTCTAATTTTATTTACTGTACAAAGTTACATGAAGTTTATATAGGCCCTTGAAGATGGTTAATTATCTTTCAACTTTGTGAATCATAATTTTTTAATATTTTCAGTATTAATTTTTATTTACAGCTGTGTACATTTACAATAATACAGTTGTCTTCTAATCTACTGAACAGATTATTTCATATGTGTTTTTCCCATGCTGTAGGACAACTTCTCAGTGAATCTTTAAGACCTTGAAATCTTTTCTTTTTTTTTATCTCAATACTGTGATATACTGTGGCAACATAAAATTTACAAAATGAGCACAGGCAGGAAGTAAACTAAATATTTTTAGAGTTGATTCTTCAAATGTGTATTTTTAAAAGGCATGTTTCTGTGAACAATCTAGTGGAATGAAGTGGGCCAACTTGTTGTGAATAATTCTTCTTATGATTAATGCTCAAGTTCAGCATGTGCTTACCATTAAGATTCTGAGTAGCTCTACTGACTTCAAATACCAGATTAAATATTTAAACATTTTATTTGACCACAGCAAGTGTTTGCAAAATTAGCCTTAAGTGATACTAAAATAAATGCTTTAAGCTACATTAATAGAGACAGTTGTTAATGACAGTTTGATTATGCAATGCAAAAATTAAAGTGATATTAAGAGCATGAAAATGTTATAGGCCATACTATTATTTGGTTAACCTGAATGTGGAAAATCAGGCAACACCTTCCATCTATCCTTCCTATGGGCATTATGTTTAAGTGGCAAGTCTTTACCACCCCTTTCCCAGATGGGCACTTAATAGCTTGCTGTACTCTTAAACTGGATCACCAGGTTACTACACTTTCAATTTCTATTGAATTGAACTCGCTGCAGCTTGAGTAGATACTGTGATTATATCTAATAATAATATATATTATTATTAATAATTATCAATATTATATATTATTAATTATTAATAATATATATTATAGGCCCCTTCAAGGCCTATGTATCTAGGATTTGATTACAAAACTTAGGCAGTATAAGTTTCTTTATGTACTGTTTGTCTTAACCTGCGGGCTGGAACTAGTGTAGAAATAGTGTCTTGTCTACCCTTTGTAGTTTGGCATATGAATCTTTTTTCCAAAACTTCTTTTCCAGTACTAAGAAAGATGTTAAAATAAATGAGGTCTTGAAAATTCTTAATGCTACAGGAGGCTAACATCATCTTGCCTTTTTCCATGTCCTCCTTCAGTATTTATCTTTTAGAGTGATCATGTAACTTGGATCTGAATTTTTTTAGTAGTATTTTTCTGTCCATAACTTCATAGTGTGTTTTGTAATACTTAAAAGAAATACATTTAGACAGAAAACAGAATAACTTATTTCACATTGTGACCGTGTTTGCCCCCCCCCCTTTTTTTTTTTTAAATATGGTATTTGCAGATCCTTTATCACACTTCCCTCTGCCTCGTTTCCCTTAGTCGTTTATTCTTGTGTTTCTTGTCTTTTCAATATCTCCCAGATTCTCAGCCATAAATTACAATAGCTCTTTGGTTCATATTCATTGTATCTTTCTGACAGTGTTGTTTCATGCAAGTCTTAAAAGGCTGAGATAAGCTAATACAAAATCTAAGTTGAAACAATTACTATAGCAAGGATTGGTGTCACTTATCTCATAAATTCATACAGTGTATGTCTTTACTTGGTAATATTTATGTCTAAATAATTTTCATTTTTCATTAATATAATCTCATGTCTTGCTGCTTTTGTTGTTCATAGTTATAGTACTGTTTTACACAGAGTACGCTATTTACTGAGTTTTTTTACAGTTGCCTTAATGGACAAATATTTATTCTGTGTCAGTAAAAGCTGACATGTGAAGTATACGAGTAAAAATTATATTTCCCTAAATATTGTTCTTCTATCTGTAAAACTACCCAAAAAAAAATCAGCATAAATACAGTTCCAGTTTTATTCCATGGGCTAACAAAGAAGGCAATCTTATTGCCCTAAACTGGACCTAGATAAGTAGAGGGTTTGGCAAGGAAGAGGGGGAGGATAGATGCTCTTGTACATGATGGTAGGTAGATTATGGGATAGTAAGCAAAATAGGTCTCAGTTGTCTTGGAAGCGTGTACTTGTTATTCACAGGGAAAGACAGTGACGGTTTTCTTTTCTTCTTCCCTGCTACTTGGTTAGTACTGGTTGGTCTATAAGAACTCTTTGAATTTATGTAGGAGGTGAACAAATGTGGAGGCTTTTGCTGATTAAGCTTCTGATTATTTTAATGTTTTGCAAATATGTACAAATATTTAATGTGGAAGATGCCCATGCAAGTTTATTCAAATTATGATTTTGAATGGGATTGCGTATATTGGCACAATATATATTTTGATTACAGCTGAGAAGAGTGTTATTGCACAGTCTCTTAGGCATCTTATAAGGCCCTTATCAACACAGAGGGCTATCTTCCACTCGTGGCTCTGTAGCCTTTCACGCAAGCTGCTGTGGCAGTGTTTTCCAAAGCCTCCGGGGCAGTGTTTTTCCCTCTTTCTTGTGCTGTTACTATCATAGCCTTGCTACTGAAAACCCTTATATTGTTATGATGATGTGATCTTGTGGGATGTGGTCACCAATGGTGTGAGAATCGCCTCTTCCCTCACCCCTTCAGTTGCAGCTTTTGGGTTAAGTTAGGGGAAGCAAGCTAAGCAGCAGCGAGTGTGCAGTACCAACCCCAATCTAAGTGTGCTCCGATCAGTGCTGATAGTATTAAAAGTGGAAACAACCAGTAAAGAGTTTGAGTGACTCCTGATGAAAACCAGTGTAGTTATATGGGAAAACTGAATGTCAGGACCCGCCTGGCACTTCTGTTCCCTAAAGGCTATTGCAGAA
>NW_008824414.1:4553370-4554984 GCF_000699105.1 Pygoscelis adeliae | reverse complement strand
CCCTGCATGTCTTGTATTTTTATCTTTGGTTGGGATCATAGAAACACAGCCTGTTGAGAATCTGAAGAGGCAACATGGACAGTGCTAAGGTAGACTGAGTTGTGCTATTGACAGATTGACCCATTTTGGTTCAACAAGCTGTTGAAATTGCCTCAATTTGAACAAATGCAAGTTTCCTTTCTATATACCATTTACAGTTTTGAAGTTAACTTTTTAAGCAGCAAGTGTGAATGAATACTAAAAATGTATACAAAAGCTTCCCTGGGGTTCATGTTAGAAAAAGAGTGAACTGACCTTGCTGCTTTTGTCAGAAAATTCATGACAATGAGATAGAAGTACTTCAGGAGGGATATCTTGTCCCCTTATCCCTGGAAAAAGTGCCAGTTCAAATCTCAGTTTATATCATAGTGAAAAGAAACAACATCAGCATGAGGCCCTTTTTCTCTGTGGGAGACCTCCCAACAGATACAGGTCTTTCAGGTATATTATTTGGGAGAGTCTAGAAGACTCAATTGCTGATAAGTGTTTCACCATATTTTATGAAGGCTTGCCTTCTCTGCCCATTCACAAGCCTTCTTTTAATTAATTACGTTTTCATCATAACTGCAGAGAATTAAAACCTTACTGGTGGTCGTGTGTTTGAATTGAAAGTGACTCTTGTGGAGTCCCAACACATGTATAGGCTACTGTGTATAGGAGCAGTGGCATTACAGATGATTCATTTTTAGTGAAGATGTCATCTGATATGTAAACGCTGCAAAATTAAAACTAACCTGATGTCAATTTTTGAAACATTTCAAAACCCTTGAGACTAGCATCTCAGCCACATGTTTCCTGCTCAGTTCAAGCCTCTAAACTGAAAAGTTATTCTGTAAAAATAGCTAAGTTATGCATCATGCTCTGAGGGTCAACAAAAAAGATTCCAGCATTAAAAAGATACTGTGGACTATTTTGTTGAAAGCAATAGAATATATTCTCAACTAAGTATGTGATGTTTTACCAATCAACTCCCATGAGTGCAGATGGGAATTACAAAGGCTAATACTTGCACATCAGGTTGACAGTTAACATATATATCATTCTGACCTAAAATATGAATTCATAGTATTTAAGTCCTGCTTGACTAACCTAGTGGCCTTCTGTGATGTGGTGACTACATCAGTGGACACAGGAAGGGCTACAGATGTTGTCTATCTGCACCTCTGTAAGGCCTTTGACACGGTCCCCCACAACATCCTTCTCTCTAAACTGGAGAGGTATGGATTTGATGGGTGGACTGTCCGGTGGGTGAGGAATTGGTTAGATGGTCCCATCCAGAGGGTAGTGGTCAACGGCTCAATGTCCAGATGGAGGTTGGTGACAAGTGGCGTCCTGCAGGGGTCTGTATTGGGACCAGTACTGTTAATATCTTCATCAATGACATAGACAGTGGGATCGAGTGCACCCTCAGCAAGTTTGCAGATGACACTGAGCTGAGTGGTGTGGTCGACACGCCAGAGGGACAGGATGCCATCCAGAGGGACCTGGACAAGCTGGAGAAGTGGGCCTGTGTGACCCTCATGAGGTTTAACAAGGCCAAGTGCAAGGTCCTGCACCTGGGTCAGGGCAACCCCC
>NW_008824414.1:4543741-4553194 GCF_000699105.1 Pygoscelis adeliae | reverse complement strand
AATGATCAGGGGGGTGGAATGCCTCTCCTATGAGGAAAGGCTGAGAGAGTTGGGGTTGTTCAGCCCGGAGAGGAGGAGGCTTCAGGGACACATTATTGCAGCCTTTTCATTCTTTAAGGGGGCTTATAAGAAAGATGGGGACAAACATATTAGCAGGGCCTGTTGCGACAGGACAAGGGGGAATGACTTTAAACTAAAGGTTTAGACTAGATAGAAGGAAGAAATTTTTTACGCTGAGGGTGGTGAAAGACTGGCCCAGGTTGCCCAGAGAGGTGGTGGATGCCCCATCCCTGGAAACATTCCAGGTCAGGTTGGACGGGGCTCTGAGCAGCCTGATCCAGTTGAAGATGTCCCGGCCCACGGCAGGGGGGTTGGACTAGGTGACCTTTAGAGGTCCCTTCCAACCCAAACTATTCTATGATTCTAAGTACATGGTATGAGACTATAACTTTGGGACTTTTAAAAAACACAGGAAAAAATGGAAGGAGAAAAAACATTATCAAGAGAATAAGGAGTTCGACCAGGGGAGGAGAGTGAGAGAGTATTGAAAAATCCCTGTGGATGTAGCTATGCGTTAGTGGGTATTCGTGTAAAAATTGTGTAACCTTCTGCTGATAAGTTTAATGGTGCTTAGTCATTCAGATTAACAAATAGTTTTATATCCTCTCTATTCCCCTCTTCCCTCCGTTCCCCCAAAACAGAAAGCTGTACTTAGTTGGGCATATCTTTCTATTTAAAAATGCAGAAAGTGTAGATTTTTGACGCTGTAGGTTCCCTTTTAATGAAAGTAAGAATGTTTTGGTTTTTTTAATCCATACACCTATACCAGATCAAAGAGTAGTTTTCTATCCCTTTGTAAATACCAAAGATTTTCCTATACAAAATAAATTAGTTTCTACCTTTTAAAATTAAATTTTCATGCATAAGTTAATATGAAAAAGCAAGTCTATAATTTTTATAATTATGTTGAATTAAGTAGAATATCTTATTCTTTTTCTATGTTAAGACCAAAAGGAAAAGCTGATGCAAGAGAATAAAGACCTGCAGTTATGCTACCTGAAACATAAGCAACAACTAGATGAAATGAAAAATCACATGAAGTTTTTGACGAAGGTGAACTCTATTTCTGTTTAGAATATGAGCAAATAATCCCATTCTATGTTTTATGCATAGTGCAAATTCTTTTTGAAAGTAAAAGAATACAGAAATGTAAGTGTTTATTTATTCATGATATCAAGCAAAATGTCATGTCTAGTGAGAATGCATCTTGTTATTCTGAATGTCTGTCTTCGATATTCATTCACATTTGATAACACCTTTTCACTAAGTATTTCTGTTTCAGGAAAGTGATATTGATGTGGCAGAACTCAGTGAAGCTCTCTTGCTTATAAAGGTAACTTACAAAGAATGAGCATATGGGGGGTTGGAACTAGATCTTTGAGGTCCCTTCCAACCCAAACGATTCTATGACTTTATATACTTTGCTTTTATTCTTTTTTTTTTTTCTTTTTTTCTTGAAACCCTTTGTTGACCATTACATGTTTTCTACACAATGCCTGGGATTTGCAAGGGCTGAATTATTTGTGCATCTTTTAGTAGTTAATGATTCAGGCTCATATGTGTGCTTTTGTCATTTTTCAGTTACAGTGAAGCAGAAGGAAAGATGAAAAAATTGCCAGGATGAAATCTAGAGTTATGTAGATAATTCATTATAACATCAAAAGTGAATTAAACCAGATTCACAAGCATTTTTTTAAAAAACTTACTTTTTCTCAGTTAAATTACTTATTGTGCCATCGTGTCCTTCCAATAACGTTTATTAAAAAAAACATTTTTGTTTATTAATTCTGTAATTTATGGGAGCATACTATAAGCATGAAGTTCTAAAATGCGATACAGTGATGCTTAGCAACTTCTCTTTGTTTATTAAAACAGAAAAACAGAAATACCCAGAAAATGTTCTATTTCTTTCTCTTGCACATAAGTTGTAATTTTATTGTTTACAGCAAAATTGAAAATGAAGTGGGGGTGGGAGGAAGAAATCAGTGAAAAAATAAGTTTGCATTAAGTTTCCAGTGTTCTAGTGACTTACATTTTATTTTCTTGAGGAATTGTTTACTGTAAATAGAATCTTTTTCTGCTACTGAAATGCAAATGATAATTCTATAATGATAATGAAAAAAAGAAGGAAAAACAAAACAAAAAAAAATCACCTAGATGAAAATTTAAACCCTGGTATTAATAACAGAAGCAATGTAGACTTGAGAATAATAATTCAGGTTTTATACATTCACTGAAGCAGGATTATTAATTATATAAAAGGCAAGTATATTAAGGGGTTTGTATTTTCATTGCATAGACAGGAGTGATTGCTTCTGAGTATCTCATACATTTTAATTGGTTCCTGATGATCACGAGATTACATTACTGAATACAATCTTGACACTTACTGGTCTACCTCATTCTTATTTTTCATGTTACCACAAGCTCAAAATTTACAGTTATGCTTACTGTCTTATTGTTGTTCCAGAATTATATCCCAGTGTTACATTTAACCAGGCCCAAATACACCCAAATATTTCACGAAAGTTTGTTTTAGTAATTTTTCAAATTTGCTCCAGGTTCAAAAGCAGCAGAAAAATGGGGACCTAATGTTTTTGGAAAAAGTAGAAGATGATATCCATAAAGATTTAGAACACTCCATGCAGGAGCTGCAGTTAACACATGCGGAAACAGTGCAAGAACTTGAAAAGACAAGGAATATGTTAATTGTGCAGCACAAAATTAACAAAGATTACCAGGTACTAAACTCTACTCACAGTGGAAAATAACCTGATAATAACATTTTAACATTTGTAGCACTGGAACTTGTCATAAGTGAGACTTGCAAATTCAGCAACAAAGCCAGTCTGTTTATAGGTAACCTAATATTTGTTGTTGTTGAAAGTATTGTTTAAAAAGCATGAGATCCAAGTGATTATAACTTTAGTCTTTTAACTCACCCTGATCAGAGCCCTCAAACCATGCCTTCTCGGGATTATCTCTGAGCTCTTATCAGGTCCTCACAGGAAAAATAGTAAGTGTACTTATCAAATAAGCTTCCTTTTTCACAAAACGCTGCTTTTACTCTCTTGTGCTGGATTATTGCAGATCATATTTTGACTTTTTGTTCAATAAACCTAAGTTTTAAAATAACAAAATCATTAAAGAAACTATTAGGAACATTGTCCTGAAAGAATAGCTAGTCTGTTTTTCTTAATAATGTTTTTAGATTTTGCTGAAATTGGAATTGATTGCTGTATTGCTGAATTAAAAACTGCTGTTATTTTTGTGTACTCTAAATGTTCTTTCCTCAAATCTAACTGTATTTTAATTTGTAGCCAAAAGCATGTGCAGCATCAGTGCAGACAAGCCTCAAAAGTCCTTTTTACATGCAAATTTTTTTCAGACTGAAGTAGAAGCAGTGACACAAAAGATGGAAAGTCTACAGAAAGACTATGAGTTAAAACTGGAACAGTATGTCCATCTTCTTGATATTAGAGCTGCACGCATCCGAAAACTAGAAGGTATCTTTAAAGTATATTCTTCTCTAATTTTTTTTTATATTTTATCTCTTGCAAGTTATTGTTGTAAATTTGTTCTTCAGTTGAAATACTTTTCCATTCCTAAAACTAGCAGAAAGGTCAGTTCTTTCGTGGAAAATTATCTGTGTGCTGTTTCATTGACTTAAATGATAAAGTTATTAATCAAACAAAATTCAACAAAGCATTTATGCTGCAGCTATTGCTGAGTAAGAATAAAACTACCAAACTTAGATTTTTTTTTTTTTAAAATAAATTGTACATTTATAGTCAACCTTTTATTTTGCTGTTCTATCATTGCATAATCATTTTATGTGTTGCGAAAAATCCCGAAGTCATGGTATAATATACCAACAGAATATTTCAATATAATGAATTTAAATTGCTGTTTTAATGGCTTCAGTTTGTAAAAGGTGCATAGGAAGCCTGAAATAGGATACCTTGCAAACCCAGATGTCATAACAATTTTCATGTTTTGTCTCCAAGTTGCATCCCCTGTACTACAGGACTGCATGATGATTTATGTCCTAATTTTGTAAGCATTTGTTCACCACTTACCACCTATGAGGCCAGGCAACATGTAAAGGTCTTTGCTGATAGTTCTGTCCACTCAAGATATTACAGAGGTTAAAAGTCAGATGTATTCTTTCTTTCTTAGCAAATTTAGTTCAACCCTACAAATATATGTCTTAAGTCTCTGCTACATTTGCATAGTGATACTTATTTTGATCATTGCATAAGACTTCTGAATTTTTGCTTGCTAACTCCCTTGTAATCCGTTATTAATTGTTAGACACCTGTGTCTGCTTTTATGTATATTGAAGCAGCTCCATTGTGGAGGTATTCTTGATTGTTGTCAGTGTGCTAAATGAGCAGTAGATGTATGATTTTACATGTGTGATTTCTTTTTTTGGTAACACCTTTAAGAAAGTAACACTGTTAATATAATTGAATTATGCTTTTTTCCTCCCTACTCAGACATTAATTATATTTGATTTTTAAACAAGACGGTCATATCGTAGCTCTATTTTATTTTATTTGTTGCAGCCCAACTAAGAGATATTGTCTATGGTACAAAACCGCATAAATCCAGACCAGAAATATTGCCGGGTGATCCAGTGGATGAATTTGATGAAACTTTACATTTACGAAGAGGAGAGAACCTTTTTGAAATTCATATCAGCAAAGTGATCTTCTCTTCTGGAGCTATGCGTGCTTTTGGTGACCATGAACCTGCAACTTTTTGTACTTATGCATTCTATGACTTCGAACTTCAGACAACCCCAGTAGTTTATGGGCGTACCCCATCGTATGACTTCACTTCTCAGTATCTTGTGCAGGCTGATGACTGCTTCTTGCACTATATACGGCAAAAGAGTATCACGCTTGAGGTTCATCATGCATATGGCACAGATTATGAAACAGTTGCTGCATGTCAACTGAAGCTCCACGAAATCTTGGAGAACAGTGGGAAGTTCTACAGCACAGCAAATTTAGTTGGTAATTAACATATCAAAAAGTATTCTGATTGATGCAGTATTGTAAGTGACAGTTAAGTAATGGTATTTGGCCAACAATGAATTTGTGTATTACTATTTTAAAAGAAAAAAAAAAGGAGATTTACACAACATGGTATTTCCTGTTGGATTTGCAGCATGTTCTGGTGATTCTACCTACAGTTGTGGGAAAGCTCTGACTTTGCAGAGTGCAATTTTGTCCATAATGGCTGAGGACAAAGATGGTGTTAATATAGTGATCCTGAAGTACGTGACATTAGAAGTATGTGGCATGCTGGAAATGGCATTAGAGAATCTTGTCTGAAAAGAGCAAGTGATTCTTTGTCTTGTATAAAGGTTACTTGCAAAGTGTTACTACTACACATGTAAAGATTTTTAATAAAAAATAGCATCACCTTACTCAACAGAACTATACAAGAACAGCATGGAGAAAAGTAGTTACAAAACCTGTATTACTATTTTAAAAGTATTGTATTGCATTGTATTTTCATATGTTAGTATTATTCATATGTTAGAATTTCTCTGAATACTGTAGAGAAGACATTTTTAAATGACTGATTTTCTTTTTCATTTTGCTTTATTTTGTATATTGTTAATTGTGTTTTAGTTGTTTAATGCAAGTTTCTTTCCTCCTTTGAGACTGTTATTGATACAAGGGGCCCTACTTACTTCAGCTGTGAAACATACAGTAATTTCAGTGTAGTCTTGTAATATATTTAATGAAATTAAATCATTCTACTTTTGCATATGCAATTTCTCTGTTTGGCAGAATATACATTAAAAACAAAAACATTTCTGCATTATAAGACTATCAAACATCAGTGCTTTATATCTGGCCCAAATGTCATACATACATCCCCTCATTCCTTACCAATAAATAAATGAAGAAATGGTTACAGTGGTTGTAATTTAAACTGGTAAGTCAGAGGCCTTCATATAATAGTTGTAAGGCATCAAAAAGGTGCAAATGATGGTGATTACAGTTAATAATATTTTGTATAGTAGCATAATCTATGGGGGAGTTAGTTTAGGTTTTGTGCATTTTTTTTTTCCTTTTAATTTAATTAATTGTTTTAAAATAATTTTAAGATAACCCGGACAAGCCTTTTTTAAGAAGTACTTAATATTCTGTGCTGCTTACTTTTTCTTTTAGAAGTATTTTGTCAGATCAGTATATATAGAGACCTCTAACTGCCCACTTTTGTCAAAAATCTGGTTTAAGAAGCCAGTAATTTAAACTGCATACCACTTTATGGGACATTTCCAACTGTTGACATACAAAACTGACCTAAGCTTTATTTGCCTTAAAGAGATTAAAATAATGAACTTGACTTGACTCTATAGCTTGGATAATAAATATTGCAGATTACGATATAAAAAAAATGCTCATGTTTCAGTTTTGGATCATACATGTAGAGCCAGAGGAGGAGTTTCTGTTTCTAACATGAACTGCACATTTCATGTCACAAACACTGTCATAATGCGTAGTCACAAGATAACTAATCTTTAATTTGTGGTGTTTCCTAGCTTTTGACTTAAGTAATTTAATGTTGAAAAGAAAATTAATGCAATCGCTTATGTATTTATTCCTTAGGAATCAAAGGAAACATTCAAAATTATGGTACCGTAGAATACGGGATCAGGTTACGAGTTCCTATAGATCAAGCTATTAGTCTCTACAAAGAGAGGTCAAAGGCTCTGGGGTATATAACATCCAATTCTAGGGAACGTGAACAACCATCTCAGGTATGTTTGGGTTTGTACTTCATAGTTTTGATAGAATAAACTGTTCAAAATTACTTTCTCAGTTCAAATAGTTTACTTCAAGTCTTGATATGTTAAAGGGTCTAGAACTGGAAAATACCTTCAGCAGTTGAATGACATGTTTTTCATGTGAAGAGATAAAGAACCAGTTGAACTATAGCTTTCCTGAAGAGACAAAGTCTTAAACTTCAGTTTGTCACTAGAATATTTGAAATTATTATATTTAGTTTTTCTTAACCTGTAAGTGCCAGATTTTCTTAACATTTTGTTAGTATGATATTCAGGAATGTTAAACCAACTGGGTGTCAGATCAGTATAACAGGTGAAGTGGTTGTTCAGAAAGGTCTCAAAGTTCTTAATGTTTGAGTATTATGAGATTGAGATTATTTCACCTTTTTTTTTTTTTAGCTGGATAATGAAGAGAATTTTGATAATACAATGCACTGTATAATCACGTTTAAATAAGGGTCACAGAAAAAGAAGGGACTTCCAGATATCTTTAGCAATTGTTTAAGAAATAAAAGCAATCAGGTTGAAATGTGTAAATTAAGACACTTTAGAGTCTCTAACAGGCAATTTTTTTACCTATAGCAGTTTAAATTACTGTAAGTCTGGAGTAACTTTAATGTTTTTTATTATTCCATAATGTAAATTTATATTGTACTAGAATCTCAATGGATTCCATGATGTAATCTGACAAGTATGTTTAGTGTATGAATTCTATTAAAGGTTAGCGTAGGCATTTTCAGAAAAACTTCGTGTTTGATAACATTGTAACATTTGCTTTAAATATGATTTTTAAAAGAATCAAAGGTATTTTTAACTAGCTCAAGAAATCTGGCCGTTGTTAAATGCCAAAATCTGTTATTTAGTTTTCTCTATTTTTGATTATGTTATTTCTAGCTGTGTTACCAGTCCAAACACAGTTGAAAGGTAAGGCATGTGGAACAGAGCGTTTTGTTGTAATTATTGTAAAATTGCAAATTCAAACATGGCAACTGAAATATACTGATTATATGGGAGAAAATAAAATAGGAAAAATGGCAGAAATGAAGAGCAGCTTCTACAGAGCTCTGTGAAACACCACTGTTGTCAGAAATGTTTCGTGGCAGAAACTAAAAGTCATATAGCTATAGCAGATGGTTACATTATGTTAAGGGTTCTGTCAATCTGCAGCTGCAAAAGTAACTTCAGTTGTGCATTCCAAAATTTAAGCTTTCACTAGTTAAACATACATATAAAATTGTGTCCTGTATAGCTGCAGAAATCATGGAAACATGAACTGTACATAAACTGCTATAAATTTTTTTTTCCAGTTCTGTATGTAGCCAGAAATAGTAGTCTTAAGGTTGCATATTAAGGACTTAAACTGTCATGTTTGGTTTTCTTGTTAACTATTTCAGTGTGGATTATTTAATCAAAATATTTAACATTTTATCACAAAAAATCAAACTGATAACGTTTCCCCATATACCAGTGGACAGAACTCTGGCTTCCACAAGCAAGATAATTAGGTACAATTAATGAAAATAGATGTGATATATTACAGTAAAAAAGGAGAGCCTTTTGAGGTCAATCTAGATGAGGATTACTCGTTTCAGATAGTCATGTTATTTGTTTTCTTCTTATTCTTTAATTTTTATTAAAATGAATTTCCCAGTTTGCCAGCTATGGGTTCCACAGTATGTACAAGCCATGCTGATAGGTAATTCAAAAAAATTTGTGATATCATTGAGTTTTTTAATTTATTTTTAATTTCTTTCAAATATTTATTACGCTATTCCCATGCTGATTTCTAAATTTTGTAAATTGTTTATGTAGGTAAAGGTTTAGGAGGAAGAAAAAACCAGAGGAATCTGTGGTGCAATTTTAATTATTGAAAAGTATATATATAAAAGGGACTACAGTTATAAAAATTTCCTGACACAGAATAGCTGTCAAGACCAGAATCCTTAACTATAAAGTGGTACTAGATATGAATCACTCTTAAAACTGTAATCTTCACTGCTTTGTAGATAATCAAATGACAAGTAGATCATAAAACTTTAGAAGAATAAAGCAAACAATCACAGACCTTGAAAGGATTAACCTCTTATTTCCTTATACCAACAACCCAAGAGAGATGTTGTCATATTTATAGAACAAGTAATATTTTGACATATAAAATTAAACAGTAGTTGGAGTGTCATTGAAATAATCAGTTATTTGTTCTATTTATATAGTTCTTAGAGTTTGCCAACATAAGAATTCTAATGTTTTTAATTTAACTTCTTTTTCATTTAAAGCAGCAGATACTCAGAACTGCCCAAGTCAGCACTTCAACAGATGGCAATTTAAATGAACTCCACATTACAATAAAATGTTGTAACAGTCTACAATCCCGAAAAAAACATCTTCAGCCAAATCCTTATGTTGTCTACAAGTTCTTTGATTTTGCAGACCATGATACTCCCATCATTCGTAGCAGCAACAATCCACAAATAGATGACCATATGTGTTTCCAAGTGCCAATGAATGCAGATTTAGACCGATACCTAAAATCAGAATCTGTAACCTTTTATGTATTTGATGATGGTGAAACGGAAGAAGGT
>NW_008824414.1:4501307-4543244 GCF_000699105.1 Pygoscelis adeliae | reverse complement strand
AAGTCTGATGAGGAGCAGCTGAGGGAACTGGGGTTGTTTAGCCTGGAGAAGAGGAGGCTGAGGGGAGACCTTCTCGCTCTCTACAACTACCTGAAAGGAGGTTGTAGCGAGGTGGGGGTCAGTCTCTTCTCCCAAGTAACTAGCGATAGGACAAGAGGAAATGGCCTCAAGTTGCGCTGGGGAGGTTTAGATTGGATATTGGGAAAAATTTATTCACCGAAAGGGTTGTCAAGCATTGGAACAGGCTGCCCAGGGAAGTGGTTGAGTCACCATCCCTGAAGGTATATAAAAGATGTGTAGATATGGCGCTTGAGGACATGGTTTAGTGGTGGACTTGGCAGTGTTAGGTTTATGGTTGGACTGGATGATCTTAAAGGTCTTTTCCAACCTAAATGATTCTATGATTCTAAAAACCTGTATCATTCATCTACTGTTCTTGTCTGACAGAATTTTAAACTCCAATGAAATCCTGGAAAGAGATTTTGCATCTCAATGTTACTTAAGTCATGGCTAGTGAAAAGTCTGTGACAGACCTTTGAAACTGATGAATTATTATTTTTTTAATATCAACATTAAATTTCAAACATTAAAGAAAGAAAAGATCAAGGGAGATAAAAAGTTTTTAATATCTCTTTTGTTTACTAAGACAGTACTCTTAGAATGTTCCGGTATTGTTGCATTTTAACTCAAATTTTAAAGTGGTGTTTGTTTTTGTGATTATCCATTAACTGCAATGAATCTGAACAGGATGCCTGTACCTTCCAGGGTGGATTACAATAATACGATTTTTTTCCCCTCGTGACATTTTCTGAGATTTAAGAGAAAGAAGTAAATATTTTCTTTAAAATCCACAAGTTAAAAAAAAAAAAAATTAGAACAAAGGAACCTGGTGTCCAAATATTCATTTATTGTGGTCCTAACAAGGACGAAAAGTCTTTTAAATCCTCTTTTGTTCTCTATACTGGCCCAGGTATGGAATAATTACAAATTGATAAATAATTATAATTGGAATGATGTGTCACTCTAGCACTGACTAAATTTAATTGCTAATCAGTTATTGATGTTGCTTTTTTGTTAGCATTTTAGTAATCTGTTTGCATCTGTCTTTTACCACTGTTTTTTGCCTTGAGAAGCCTACCAAATTTACCAGTTATATTTCTCACACTACTATATTATAAGTATCTTTCATTATTAGGTAGAAAGGCCCTGTTAGTCTTAACATCAGGTGGGAAGGGGTGGCTGAAACCTGACTTTCAAAATCTACTGCTTTCATAACTGACAAGATATCTATGATACAAAAATAGTAGGTGTCTTGAAATAACTCTTGAAAAAAAAAAATTGTGTTTCCCTCTGGTTCAAAAGTAACCTGGAAATATTTGATATCTTCTTTTACTGGTCCTTTTTTTATGTTCTAATGATAAAAAATGTTTCCTGGCATATACATACTTTCTCCCACCTCCTTTCCTTCTGGCGTTGCTACTTCTTTTTTTTTTCAGGACTGATATGCTAATTTAAAACATGGTTTCTTTCTCTGCATGGCTTTATTTTTTTTCTCATTAGTTTCCTTTTCTAGTTTTGACTAATGTACACTTAAAATAAATTAGAAAATCGACATGAGAAATCATTTCTTGTATATGTATAGAATAAGATAATTTAGACAAGATTTGCATTTTGCTTTCAGGTACTTTTGAACTAACAGATTCTGAAAGACGCGCTACTGGTACCATCACAGTTGAATTAAAATGGAAGTTTGTCTACCTACCACCAAGTGGATCAACAATGGCGGCACACGTAGTGAATTACACTCAAAATGAGAAGTCAATGGCAACTAAATTACTAGCAGAGGAAAAAACGCAGACTCCAGCCCTGTCTCCTTCTTTTACTTCATCAGTGACAGTAAGTAATTTAACAAACTCACAGAAGTTGAGATATAAAAGACCTATTACAGTAGGTTGTTTAGTTCTTCCCTGATGACCAGGATTTGTCCTTACTATAAAATAATGCATAGTACAAATACTTCATATAACCACCATCTTTGACTTCTTTGGGAAGTGAAATCTTTCTTGTGTCCAAAATTTTAAAAAGTCTTTTATAATGGTAGATAACTGGTTAGCAAAAGGGCAGGGAGAAAAGGGAGGAGAAATAACAAACATTAAATGTCCTCCCTATGAATTTAGTACTTGCTAATTCTCTTTCCAATGTAGATGTCCTACATAAAATGTAGTCACATGCTTGTGCAACTTCAGGGCAAGGGTTGACATTTATGACAGTCATGAAATCAGCTATTGTTTCTGTGGTCTGAGAAACTCAGACAGAACTCAGTCAGTTGGGGTAGCTTTGAGCCAAAGGAATTTTCAAGCAGCCAGACACAAGCCATATGTATGGGTACGTAGGTGTATCTGCACCACACTCTTTGTTATTCTGGTGCCTGGAGCATGGTGCTAAGATACCCAATAGCTTCTTAAAAATCACTCACATAAATTAAAAGTAGTGTAAGGATATTTTTTTTGTGTATAAAAATCAGTGGAGATGGAGGTTAATTTCTACCTTCATCAAGAGAGTAAAGCTTGAAGAGTAATAAACCACTTTTTCTTTATTATTTTTTGTCTTTTGTATTGTAACATCATGACAGAAATATTTCTGGATAATTTTGTTAATTTTGCAACTATTACCAGTCTCTTTTCTGTTTCTGTGTTAAAATTCTCCAAAGGGAGTGGCATAAGGAAAGGTGTCATACGGTAAGCCTACAGAACAAGAAAAGAAATCAAGCACTCCATAAACGATAATAAGAAATCATTCTGCCACATATATGATACCACTGACTTCAGTCCTACAAATATTTTTCACCTGGAACTCACATTGCATTCCATAGGTGTTCTGTACAGTTTCATGCCTATTTGTGGCTGAATTCTGAAAGGTATCTCCTTTTCGTGGGAAGGGAGGGGGATTGCTTATTCAAACAACATCTATGTCATCTTGCCTGTTTAGAATTGAATTTAGTGCAGTTAGTTTGGCTTTGAGAAAAATTGGGGTGTCTCAAAATTTACTGTAAAATAAGATGGTTAGAATATGGCGATAAATGGTCTTCAGCTATATTTGTTTTATTACAGAAACCAACACCCAAACCAAGGCAGCGTGCAGCTCAAGCAGACAAGAAAGTATCTTTTCTGGATCTTAGTACAATACAAATGGCAGTAAGTTTTAAGTATTTTGCTCGTGCATGTTGAAGCAAGAAAGGCTGCTTATGTCTCAGTGTGGACAATTTGTAGAACTAATAATGGAAAACACTCAATTATTTTAGCAGCACAAGACTGGGATGTCCCAGGCAATGAATGGTAGCACAGTACTGCATATAGGTGGGGGATACAATACAGATATATTTGTGTGACTCCCTTAGAATTGCTTGCTATCCTCCACAGTTTACAAGCTTCAACTTTCATAGACTTAGGGCAGATTCTAACAGGACCAATCAACTGTCTCTGCACTATTTCTCTCAGCTCTCTGGGTTATTAATTAAAGTGTCTTTGTACAGTGTACCACTTGCGCAGACATATAAATGGCTCTACAGAAACCAGCTTGATCCAAACAGATCCTGAGTGTTGTGCTAATGAGATACACAATTTCACACAGTTCAGAGCCACCTCTCAAACAAGTTTTATCAGCTGAGATTACAAACACTGTGAAAACAATTACACGTCTGAACTTGGGATGCACTATCGTGTACATACTTCCAGACTCTAGGAGTGTCTGCTTGGAACTAACTCAAACATATCTGCTGTATGGTGTAAATTTTCATTTGATCTTAAATAATCTGCCTTCAGACAACTAAGAATAGGCTGTATTTACTCTTTTAATTAAATCCAGTAAGTCAAGGTAGGTTCTTTAACTGCTAATTATAAAAGGTATAAATATTATTATTAATAATATTATGTTTCATTAATTAATTAAAAACTAGCTGTGATCATTTTTTTCCATTTGTAAATGTCTTGATTGGATTTATTTTTTGAAATGTTAACATCAGTTTTCAATTCACAGGTTCTTCTGCTATAATTTAGTTTACCATGACTAAAACTTTGTTTTGAGTCATACAGTACAGGCTGGAAATAAGAATTAAGTCGATCTCTTGTATTTATTAACTTAAAAAAAAAAAAAAGTCAAATGTTTGTGAAATCAAATCTTTTGAGAGCTTAGGTATGGCAAACTGAAATGTTAGCCATATTGTTACAGACACAACATATCTTCAGCTGTCCAAACAGTAACGTCTCAAAGTTCAACAATTTTTCACAAACTAGGTTTTTCTAAGGTAGACAGCTACTCTGTCTCCATCAGAAGTCTTCATTGCTGGGTGTTTTAAAAATCCAAGTCTCACTGTCTGGTTAGAGACAAAAGTACTGTTAGAACTAAATAATGAAATAGCTGGGGCTTCTCTGATGTCTCAATCTTGTGGTGACATGGCAAGAGAGTGTCCATGCAAGAGAATTAGAAGTTCAACAGATTAAAACTGTACAGGAACAGTCTGTTTCATTTTCCTGTTCATTTTCTGAATAGCAGAGAATCTAGTTCTTAGATATTAATGTGACACATGCCAAAGTAAATGGTTGTTTTCAGAAAAGGAGACTCACTAAAAAGTGGGATGAATGGTTTGAGTTGCCCAAACCATTTGTAAGAATTGTCCAGCTTCAAAGGTAGAAGCTATAGCAGAGGATAGAAGCAGTAATGCTAATGCAGGGAAGCAAAGGAGGACATAATTTCCTGTCCAAATGCTTCTCCACCAGTAAATTTATACCTACCTTTTTGTGTTAATTATCTACTATATGTTAAAGGCTTCCCCTTATTTTACCCATAACTTAGGGCTCTGTTGTTGAAAATAACATGGAACTTGCACAGAAGATGAAGGCTTCAAGAGTTCCAAGTGTTTCAGAGGTAGGAGATTATTCAGGTTTTGTGGATTTATATAATATATTGCATTTGAGTTCCATGTGTATGTTATTTCTTCAGAGTCATGCATCAAAAATCAAACTACGGTAAAGTAAGATCTCAAAAACTTCTCTGAAATATGAAAAAAGTGATTTGTTGTGATGACAATCTTTTTTTGGCCATTAGAAAGGGAGGAATATCTCTACTTATTTCCTTCTATGTTCGGATGAAGTTTATTTTGTCTTCCCTCTAAAAATTACCACTATATAGTGGGGGGAAATGAAGAAGAAATGGAGTAAGTTTGGAATATTGCTAAATATGTAGCATTCCAAGGAGAAGAAAAGTGTTAAATATTGTAATTTGTAATGGTCCAATTGGTTGTGAAAGTAAGCTGTGGCAGATTGGCAAACTGTACTTTTAGTGGTGTAACCCACCATTTAATCACTGGCTCTTATATTCTTTTCACTTTTCTAGTTTAAAGCTCATCTGTGGCTTCGATTGAGAACTTAAGTCTCCCTTCCACCACATCAGGTGGTATTGGTCAAGTAGAATAATCAAAAAGTATTCCCTCTCTGAAAATTTTATCCACAAAATGTAACTCTGTCATTGAAGGAATTAAAAAGACTGGCCAAACGTTGTCTAAAGTACAGCGGTTATGACACATCATCTATGCCAAGGAGGAGCATAGGAGACATAAAGCCAGTTTTCTACGACTTGAAAACTTCAAGGATAACCTTTATTTATAGAATAAGGCTCTTAAGTGTTTGTTAACACTGCTTTGCTTTGTGTGGCTCCAAATGTGTTAGAACAGAAATAACTCTTCAGGTCCAGTTTTGGAAAACCCAGATATTCTGTGGCCAGCTGAAAGTTATCTCATGGACTCTGAGGGTGGGAGGTGAAGCATCAGTGCCTCTGTGGAAAATTCAGTCCTAGCGGAGAATTGTTGGATGATAAATAATGCATAGGTCTCCAGCAAATTTCCATGGAAGATGACATGTCTGTAATGTTATATCCATTGATGAGGTATTATTCTATGTAATTGTACTTAAAGAGAAAGAAGGGAATAAGATTACTTCAGAGTAAGTTATGCACTAAAGATATTTTACTTTAGATAACATGTTTGTATTTTGTAGCAAAGCCGATTCTTTTTTATATGATTTTAGTTTGCTTTTGAAACAGAAAATATTGTATAATTTAAGTTAGAAAATTGCCAACTGAGTAAGGTGGTGGTGGCATTTTGTTTGTCTGTTTTTGTTTGTTGTGGTTTGTTTTGGGTTTTTTTAAACTGAGTCTTTTAGAACTGAAAGAATTGAAATATAAATGAATCTGGAAATCTAACAGGCTGTATATATCTTGACAGGTACCAAATTATTATAATAGTTATGTTTTCACAAATATACATTGTTAGAGAATTGTCTTACTGTATCAATTATTTGTTACTGCAGTTGACAACTTCTCGTTGTTTCCTGCACTGCATAAGCAATATAATTGTTTAAAGGCTATGTATAATGAATGTGAGCCATAACTCTTCAAGTTTTGAACTTCAGTAACTTTTATTATTCAAGGAGTGTTATAAAGACTGTAAGTTTATCTATTTTTATATAGCATGTAGTACATGAGGTTAAACAAGAAAGGCTAGCAGATGATAAGGTGAAGGAGATGGCTGAAGAAATTCAACAGGAAAAGGAAGACCTCTCACATCTGTCAGAGGGGCAGTTGGCCGACCAAAGCTCAGTTACCTCTGGAGATGATACAGAAATAACTGAAGAATTGGAACCAGAAGGTAGAATTCATTTTTATGAATAAGTAACTATTTTCTTAATAATAAATCTATGTCTTTTTCCGTTTTCTTAAGCATTTCTTACCAGCAGTGGGAGCTGCCTTATTATGAGAAGCTTCATGACAGAAATGATATTCTGGTGTACTTTACAGCTGAAGCTGGGTGGTGGATATGGTGGTGTTATTTTCTTCCCAAATGGAAACTGTATTGTAATTGAATGCAAAAATCTGGTATCTGACCTAGATTCATAAAATATTAAAGGAAACCTGGCTTCTATTTTAAGTGTCTTTATATTCTCCCTTAGAACTATGCTGTTCTAAAGACTATTTTAATGAATATACTCCTTTTGTCTTTAGATAACAGCCAATGCTGATATCGGAAATCCTTTCAGACAGTGAGAGGGGTAGTACGTCTTATCACATCTGTGACATAAAGTTGTTAGAGGCAGATTTATTTCAAGATTGTAAAAGCCGGGTCATCCTGTTCCACCTCCAAGCCTGAACTGTTTATCATTGAAATAAACCAAGTCCATGATACCAAGTTTGAAGTAAAAGCACAAGCAGGATGCTAAAATTTTATATTCAGTTGTTGGCAGCTTCTGCATAAGAATTCATTAGAAAAATTGGAAAAACATGATGTTGAATCCCTGTTGTGTTTATAAGTAACTTGCTCCAGAGAAAAAAAGACCTGAATGCTTTAGAAAATAGTCCACCTGTATACAGAACTATTTATTTTTTTTTTAAAAAGTACATTCTTCTTTACATGTGCATTGTGTTAAATATAGTCAAAGGAAATCCACAAATTCAGGCCATATTCTTATATAAAGCTAACTGTTGTTCATACTTTAGTTCATCACAGGACCTATATCATTCCACTCATCAACTTTCATCTGGGAAACATTACTATTTTTTTAGCAAATCGGAAAAAAATACAGTTTAGATTACTTTAAAGGTCATTGATTTGCCAGTGTTCATCTTCTGCAAGGAAGAGAGATTTACCTGGCACTTATACTTTATTTATTAGAAAAGGAAATGCATTGCTATCAGGTTTCTCAGCAAGTCTCAGATGGACTACAAATACCGGGGTTTTTAACTACATTGATTTTTTTCTTTCTTTTTTTTCTTTTTTTTTTTTTCCAGATCAAGATGATGGACAAGAAAATGATGCCATTGAATCAATAACAACTGACAGCGATGACTGTATTGTTTCAAGTCCAGTATCCAAGAATATTAAACAGGTGAGTCATAGTATTTATGGCAATTATTTGGCGAGTCTAAGAAAAATATTTTAAGCCTATTGTCTTCTAAAAGTAGCTTTGCTATATTTAAGGTCAGATTCTAAGGCATTTTCAACAAATGTATGTTTTCCTCTTTCCAGTTCAAATAGACACCTTTTCACAGAAAAAAAAAAAAAGTTAACCTGACCGTATTGTGCATGTGATTTACAGGTGTTTTTTTTAATGGGGAAATTTGTTGTCATCTTTTCCATTATTGTCATACACACTTAGAAGTAGACATTTCTAATTAGTTTCAATCTGAATTCAAATTTTAGTCCTGCACAAAATCTCCCTAACGAAAGATAACTATTGTAATGTGAATGTCTAAAGAACTTAGTCTTGTTGTTCAGCCTACCTGTTGCCTTTATGTGGGAAAATGTGCTTTTCTGCTTCTTCCAGTGCTTTCTGAGGAAGGGGAGGATAATTTCACTTGTCAAGGCCTGTAGTAAATCTACAATGCTTAGCTACCCACTGTGTTTCATCCCAGTATCTTGACTTGATTGAATGTTGTTGAAATGGCAATTGCATAAGCTTGAGGTTGTTAATAACATGCAAACCTTGCATGTATTTTCTGAGACATCCGCATAGACTTCTTTTTGTTCCTGATTTCCCAACAGTTTTAGAACTGAACATCAGTTTTCAATAAAGTTTGTAGATGTACAGTATCCAATCACTCAGTGTACTTTTTCTATTCTTATTTGTGGTCATGTACAGTAATGATATTCTCTTGACTTGTTCTTAAAACCAGCAATTAATGAGTATAAAGTCATATATACAAAATAACACAGCATAATACAAATTTGAAAAATTTACTTTGAACAGTATTTCAATAGTATAGTTTTCTCAAAAAATAAAGAGTATTTCATACTTTTAGATCTAACATTGACTGAACAATCTTAAAAAATATAAAAATAGCACTTAAAATTGATTATGATACTTGTAATAGTTAATACTTCTCTGGTCTGTCTTAACCTTCTTTTAAAGGACCAAGGGTGTGCTGTTATATCCTATCAGTCTTAACTTTTTTTAATGTTCTGCAACATGATAACCTAGAGGTAGTTTGATTTTTTTTTTTTTAATCCTTTTTTCAAGGCTGAGTGACATCTTACAAAGTAACTAGCAATAAGAAGCAATGCTTCGTATGAGAAATATTGCTCCTTTTTTTTTTTTTAAGTTGTAGAAGAGATTTAGAAATGTTATCACTTATATATGCTGCAGAAAGATAGAGAAGGTACTTTTGGAGACAGAATTGCATTGTTTATATGCAAAACGTTAAAAAAATTGTTTCACCTGTAATTTTGAGAACTAAAATGACTGCTACTCATCACCATTAAGTCAAACTATAATACAGTTGATCTATACATTTCTAGTCATCCTGTATTTTATTTTATCAAAATTATTTAAGAACGCTTCCGAGAGGATTTTGAGTGTTGATTCATTTCAGGTTCATTAATTTCTACCTCTCTCCATTGATCTGTTCCTCTGGTAACAAAGTGCATGTTCAAGAAGGGTAGATAAGACAACAAAAGCTATAAACTATTAAGGCAACATATTTGATACAAATTGGATTTTTAAAAATAGGCATTGGTATATTTGAAATCTTGGGTTAATTATAGAATACAGCATGTGAAAATTGTGATTGAATTTGGTTTTTTTATGATTAAAAATCACTGCCTTTTATCTTTTGAGATAAATATCCTGCTGGTAATCAAACACTGTAAATAAGACTTGTGATTTTTAGAGATCGTTATGCTAATTATCCTATAAATCTGAGTTGTATGCCAAACTGTTTAAGCCATTTAAGATCATGCTGTTTCTTTTTTGCATGTTGCAAATTAGACAGTTCATGGTTATTTCTTAGATATGTTCATCATGAAGGATATCTAAGAGATTTTCCACTACTTAGCTGTACCACTTGCTTCTTTCTCTTTTCTTCTTGTCTATGATGTATAATTAATCATAGATTACTTCATTTTGTTTCATTTCATTTACAACATTTATGAGCTTCACTTTGTCGGTATGAAATGCTTGTCCCCTTCTTTCCTTTCCAAAGTGGCGTAATTAGTGTTAGCATCTTTTTTAACAGGCTACATAAAGTTTAGTGGCTGGATTAAATCAAGTCATTAACATAATGTGCTATACAATTTGCCCCTATCTCTTTTCGTTCCCAGTACATCAAAGTGCCACAGAGTGCCAGTGTAATTGGGCCTTGCTAGCTTGTCAGGTTCAGTCAGGCTGATGGCTGCTGCTTTTACTAAAAAGCTTCCAGGCATGATAATTAATAGAGAAAAGAAGTCTGAGAAATGTAAAAGTTTGGACAGTTCTCTATGAATATTTCATACATTTGAATAATCAGAAGTTAACATTATCAATTTGATGTATAATACATTGATTAAAAGACTTGTTTCAGATCCTCAAAATAGACATCAAAACTGGGAATTTGCATTTTCTTTGGCATGGTCTTTATATTTTAAAAAAAAAATATTTAAAAAAAAAAATCTTTTCTCTTCCATCCCCTCCTCCCTTTCACCCCCATGTCTACACTTTATCCTTACAGGAGATAATATAGCATTCAATTATCACAATAAAATTTACTGCTGTCAGCTTCCAAGTTGACTTAAAATGTGCCCATAAGGCAATTACTGGCAAAACCAATTTATTCGGTGGTGGTCCTGTTTTTTCTATAGGTGTGTTTACGTCTCTCTTTTTTGTTGCAGATACTGTGAGTGCGTTATCTTGCGCTAATAGCAGTTTATTGAAAACTGTCATTATCAGTTCCTGTAAATTAAGATCTTGGGGTCTAATGAATTTTGACATGAAAATCTCTCTTAAACACCATTAAAAAGCAATACTAATTGCTCGTGGTTCTGCTAGTCAATGAAACGTGTTTGTGCACAGGTGGAAAGATGTAAAGCATAAAGCCTATGTATAGCAAAGCGATAAATACTTTTCCTTATACTATGCCTTTTTTGTACAGTTACTTGAATGGTGCATTTCCTCCTTTGAGATATCTGCATTCATTGAAAAAAAGAAAGCCATTTGGACATTGTATTGCAATTTTAAATTTTGGCTGTCTTGATTTCTCTTTACATTTATTTTCTGCAGGACTTGAGTACCTTTGGTGTACTTCAGGGAGATTTCTGAGTGCTCAATGCTTTTCTTAAACTGGCTTGTTCTGTGAATATCTAATCTGAATTTAGGGAACTAAAATTTTAGGTTTTTCATGTTATCCCATGTTGCTGAGTTGGCTTGATTCTGCTGTGACAGAAACAGTAATCCTTTGTATTGTCTTGTCTAGCTCTAACCTTAGTTGCTTTGTGCTTTTCTTCTATAGGAAATTGGGGAAGTAGAAGTGCTGCACCAGCATATTTAATAAAACAAGGAATAAAATTCATGAAACAGAACTATCTTATCAGAGTAAGATAAAAGTAACTTATTAAAGCTTTATAGTCAGTATTTTCAAAGACTACTGATGGGCCTAAGATTAAAAAAGAGTTTTTGCCATTCTCCATCTTTAAGGTGATTGTTTGCTATTACGATCGCTATTAGACAGGAACTAAAGTAAAAGTGAGAAAGTTTGAAGAATACAGGAAAGACCTAAGTTGTCTTTTGCCACTGGTAAAGTTTGAGATGACAGTAGTTTGAATAGGCAGTACACTGAAATGATGGATTTACAACTTCTGGCACTTGTCAAATATACTTCGAAGTAATAGTTAGAAGCATGTACTACAAGTCATTCTTCTTGATGGAAGAACTGAAAGAAGAGGGAGAAATAATACCAAAAAAACCCCAAACATCAGCTTTTAAAATTATTCAAAACAAGAGAATCTTAAGTCGTTAGGTAACCCATTACTTTTTAGGTAACAAATAAAACTAATTAATCAGAATATTAAATTAAGTTGAAAGTCAGACTTAAGGCTAAGTGCATAAGCCCACAGGAAAAGCAACAGGAGCCATTTTTAACCTAGCTGGTAATACTTTTTGTGGTTATGAATATGAATGCTCCTCAGTTGCTTACTTGAGAAACTATATTTATTAGAGCTCATTGACATGGAAGTAAGTTATGGTGACTTTAGAAGTAGAAAGGCATATTTTTCTAACTGGAGGTCTAAAAAGCAAAGGATGGGATTTGAGACTAAACTTGAGTTTTGATTAGCTGCGATATTTATCACCAAGCTTTTTTTTTTTTTTTTTCCTCCCCACACTGTGGGTAATATGAGAGAGAATCAAATTCCATTCATTTTTGCATGTCTGTATTGTCCCCACACAATACTATAATGGCAGGGGGGAACACACACAGTATCAAATGTTAAGTATTAAAGCTCTAAATAAAAAGAACAGCTGTATTAAAAATGTGTAATTTGATACTTTTTTTTCATTACAGGTGCACTCTTAAATGAAAATACTATACTGATACTTCTGCTTTCTTCCCATACTAAGGGTTTTTTTTCCTAAATGGATTAACTTTCAAATACAGATTTTCAAAATTTGATGTATTTTTTAAATCAAACCAGAAGTCTATGATCTACATATAGAAAAATGCATGCATAGATATATACAAAAGCAGAAATCCTATTATATTTGTCTTTGTTTAGTTTTTTACATAATACTGCTACTTATTTGATTCTACTTCTGTCACTTAAATGTTGATGTGTTCTAGCATACTGGAAATGTACAGAGTAAGACCTCTTTTTATTGAAAAATTTTCTTTCATGCTTATTTACTTAAGGATCATGCTTCCTTTTGATATGAAACGTAATTGTAAGTTTACAGAGCATTTGAATTACTTAATTGTGGGACTAGTTGGTACTGATGTAGCTAACTGGCTTTGAGATTTGATAAAGTTGGTATTTGTTTTTTATTTTATCTGGTGGTATAATCAATTGTAAGTGTTGTTTAAACACTAAAAAAAAATGAAGTCTCCTATTTGAGATAGTCTGCAGTAGAGAGGGGTGTAGCTTAGTTCAGGACTGTAACAATATTGCTTATGTAGCCTTCCCCACTTCTTGGGAGAAAATAAAACTCAGAGTTAACGAAGTTTGTATCTCACCAGTCAGACAGCTCCAGATATGTCTGCTTTTTTGTATTTATTCTTCCCTAGAAAGTTTATCTTTAAAAGCTGTTAGCTGAGGCAGTGTCACAGGCAAGTTGCAAAACCAAACCTTTAAAAACAATTCAACTTCAGGAGAGACATTGAACAATTTCATGTTTATTCTTGAAGGGAAGAGAGTAAATTATTCAAGTGATCAAAAGTTGTATTATGAGCAAAGTGCAAATGTGACTTTAAGTTCAGATGTATAGTTGTCAGGGTCATGGTGGGAAAGCTTCACATCCCTCAAGAACTTGGTATTTTCCAAAATGTTTGGTGTTTTATACTGAATTAGAAATTGTCTTTTCTGAAAAAAATCAATACATTGATGGGTATGTTACAGATTTGCAGAGAAGAGGCAATAGCTAATCATTGAATTGTCTCAAGCTGTAGCAATAATTCATGTCTTTGAAGATATTAAAGATGAATTCATGCTCTGAAAATGATGAATTTGGACTCTGCACTAGATAAAATGGTAGCAACCAGAGATGTACTCATTGTCACAAATAGATACTTTGTTTAGTGTGTTTGTAATTCTAGACAGAGCTGAAGGGATTGCATCAAACCTTATTATGGTGGTAACCTTGTGCCATTGCATTCTTCTCCTAGCACATGGCAAAAACAGTGATGCCGGGGGAAGATTATATGTGCCTTTCCCTCCTTCACAGTAAATCCGACTCCAAAAGAGCTATTGAACAAGGAGAGATCTCTTTGCCCTAGGTCTTAGGAGAGTCTAAAGTGCATGTGGAGAAGGAACAGGGAGCATTTCCGTATCCCTCCTTCTATTCTCACATCTACACCATTGTGGGGAAAATCTTAAAATAGAAGATGTTATTCCTAACATGAAAAGTCACTGCGTACAGTTAAGGACTAGAATAATTTTTTGTAATATGTATTTTTATGTGTATATGTAAGATGTTGACCTGTTAATTGTAATTACTTAATGAGTAATGTTTTTGTCTCTGAACAGTTAAATTAGATTGACATTCCTGTGATAGCATTCCTTTGCAGCTCTGTTCTGACATTGTTAATAGGATGGTCACAGGAATTTGGCACTTGATAGAGGAAGAGGATGATTTCTCATTCAATAAATATATTTGTCAATCAGGTAATATTGATAGTGATTGAAGTATTGATAGCAAATGGATGCTTACTTGTGATTACTGGACAATAGCTTATAGTTTATCTGATGTGCTCTCTGCTTGAAATAGAAGGGAACAAGTGAATAAGTGGACTGTGGAAATAAATACATAAAAAAATTAGGGAGTAAAGCATAAATATTTTTGAGCATTGGTAAAGATAGGATTCAAGTTGATCTTATGGTTAAGAAGTTTCCTTTATTTTGAGTTTTTCAAGGACAATATATTAGTTAAAACTATGGATGTAAAAAATAGGAACATTGTTTACATTGTTCCTATAAGCAAGGCATTTTCAGTGCTGCTGTTCTGTGCAGAAAGCACAAACTCTTTTTTTGTAAAACAATTCTGTGGGAGACTGTTGTGGGCCATTTGGGTCAACTGGAGTTTTATTGTTCACATCAAAGTCTTAGCACTTTATTGTGACCAAAAAGGAAATTGAAATATGGAATATGCAGCTTCTTGAAGACGGCAGTTAAGACTTTTTATGGAATTTTAAAAAAGGGTTTTAATCTCAGAAATCAGAAAGATGAGAAAAGTTATGTTGAGACTTCAAATTCTGATGTAATGTCCAATGCATTTAGTACTTAACCTAATCCTAAACCTTGTTGAAGGAGTTCAGTGATTCTTCCAAATCTCTGGGTAGTATTAATTACAGAGTCAATATTAAATGGTAAAGAACATTGACACAGACTAAGTATCTTGCCCATGTTTTGTTTTCCTCACTTGAAATGAAGGCATTGAACCAGTTTGTCAGAGACAGTCTTTGAAAGCATTTAGTATTCTTCATTTTAATATGTGTGTCCAGTCTCTCTGTTAGAGGAAATTTCATATTATATTTTGTTCTAAATACTAAATTTAAAGACTAATTTTATTCCCATCAAAGTAGAATGATTTGTGGGAAGTGATTGGTCATGACAAACTATCCATTTTTCACTTGAATAGTACCTAATAAATGAGACCAAGGTTTAAAAAAAAAAAACTTAGGAAAATATTTAAATAACATACTTCACTCTGCATCATAGAAATATAAATGGTTGTTTAAAAATTAATTCCTATCATATTTTGGATGCTACATATATTTTCAGCATGGCTACATAATACGAGCGTTTTTGCATTAATAGTGAAATATGACATGCTAGCTATGCTGTTCTTAGGCAGTTCTAGATTTTTTATTTGTAAATATCTTTTTTTAATCAGCTTGTGTTCTCCTTTATATATGCTGTATTCATGTTTAATATTAATAAAACCAGGCCTTAAAATATTCTTGACTGTTAAGCTCTAAAGTAATTTATTATCTTTTCTTAAAATTTTCTGATAATATGACTCAGTTATTTGCTTCCTTATGTTAGAAAGCAGAATAGCTGGATTTACCCTGCTATCCTTGAAAAACTATAATATTCTTTGCCTACTTGCAATTACAAGTGTTAAAAATGTCAAACAAATTTTAAGATATGTAAAAGGAATACTTTATAATACAGGATATTGTATTTGGACTTGATTCATAAACTACTGTCTGTGTACAAACTAGTCTGACATAGCTCCTAAATACTTTGGGGCGAACAAAACCACTCAGCATATCACTTTAAATACAGATGCTAATACATCTATTCAGTGCAAGAAGAAAAGAGTTGTTTCTGAAGTAAAATTAGACAATAGAGCCAATTTCATTTTTTATGCATGTGAATGTAGAGTGCTTGAGGTTATTAGTTGAAACTGAGTAACCTTTCCAGGCTTTCATCTCTTTCTTTTCAAATTTGAATATGAAAAGCATATTCAAGTCAAAGACCATCACTTTAATGACATTTGGCAGTCATTTGATTTATTAGATTTTAGAAAAAAAAAATTCCTTTAAATATTTCATCATTCTATGCTAATCCCAGTAATATTGCCAGCTGAAGCCATGTACCTGTATTAGTGGAGACAGAATGGTGTGGAATTTTCTCTGTCATCCTAGTAAAATTTCCATGAATCTACTGAATAATAAAACAACCTTATTGAAATATTCAGATTTGGGTTTTTAGTTAAAGCGTCTTAGGATACATAATAAAAGGAAATGTCTTTTGAAAGGAGGGGGTAAAATTACTTCATCAAATATTGAAAGGGCTTGACAGCAATGGAAATTGTTCTATATGATGGATATTTTTACAATAGGATACACCTGCTTTTCAGTTTAATTATATAATTTGCTCGGAAAAATATAAGCTATCTCCATAATAAATTAGAATATTGGCTTGCAGTTCTAACACTGAATCTAGAATAGAAAGCTAATCTTTTGAATATAATTTATTACTTCAAGTGATTTAAGTTTACAATCAAAAATTTTCAAAATATTTCCATATGGGGAAATATTTTTAATAAAGTTATGAACTTGAAAAGAAAGAAGTAAAAAAATTTTTTTTTGACATTTCTGAACTCCAGCATGTTCTGTTTGCTCTTTGAAGAATCTCATCTTTGAATGCTTGCCTATGTACTCCAATTTTGAAACCATAGTGGCTTTTCTTTCTTTGAATTACAGAGTTACCTAGGGAAATATTTGTGACACTGTCAAGTCTGACATTCCCACTTAAATACATAAAGCTTATTAAAATTTATCTGTACGTAAATAATATAGTTTGCCGAACACTATGAAACAATTTCATATAAGCAACAGGAAAATGTCAGTTTAGTTAAAAATAATAAGAAAAGGCTCTGGTGAAGAACAATTGGGATATTACTTCTATTGTCATATTGTTAATTTAACTTTTAAATGTATATTTGATTTAACTAGAAAGTTCAGTATATGAAGTTGAATTCTGTATAAATACTGTGTTACTTTATATGCCTAACTACTTTGTGACTTGATGGATTTTTATTGAACTGATTGTAGTATAGTCTGCAGTAGGCACTGAGTAACAATTCTCTTTCGTTTGAAAAAGTTTGGTACCTAGTATTACTGAGACTATTTCAAGCAGTTACAGCATCAAGATACAAATCACTTGGCTGTGTAGCTGAAAATAATGGCAACTGAAATTTGTGGTTCAGATGTCATTTGTACATGAAGATAACCTTAACCTAATCTTCTCCAGCAGAGTATGACTGTTGCAAAAATATTTTCAACACTGAATGTAAATCAGTATCTGTTGCAATATTCTTAACTACAAACCCTGGGGCTTTAGAATCTCATTATGTCTGTCAAAATCAATCAATCAGTGTTAATCATACAAAATAGCCAATGATTTACATGTGTGTTCGGTTGGTTGGTTTGTGTTAACACTTCAAGAAACACAGAATAATTTGTATTATGCTTGTGCTTTGTTTTTTAAATAGGCAACTGAAAAAATCCGGATTGAAATTATATCACTCACTCTTACTGAGTCACGAATTGCATCAGATGAAACAGTACAGCAGCTGTTTGTAGAATGCAGATTATACAATTTCCTTGCAGAGGAGACACCACTGTCACTTCCAAAACCAACAAGTGGTCAGAGGATTCACTATAACTATAGCAATGGTAAGTATGATGTATTCCTGAGCAGGCTCGTTTCTTCTCTTAAATTCTGTCTTATGAAAATGCCTGCCAATAAAGCCTACTTCCTCTATATATTATAGTTGCATTTATCTGTGTACCGATTGTACTTGTCTATTTCCCAGATATTTTGGGAAATATTAAAGGTTGTTTTTAAGGAATGAGGTAAGGATACAATTTTCAAGTATAAAATGAATTATTGAAGTAGGCTTGTGTATGAAATGGTAACATTACAATATATTTGAATATGTTGCTAGCACATAAATTTTAAAATTAGGCTATACATAACTAAAATTTATATATTCTCTTTAAAAGAACATGATGAACCGATTCCTCTATCGGTACATGATGATACAGCAGAAGAAAAACATTCCCTGTAACCATAGAATCATAGAATCATTAAGGTTGGAAAAGACCTCTAAGATCATCGAGTCCAACCGTCAACCCAACACCACCATGCCCACTAAACCATGTCCCTAAGCGCCTCATCTACACGTCTTTTAAATACCTCCAGGGATGGGGACTCAACCACTTCCCTGCGCAGAGCCTGTTCCAATGTACATGTACAACTAAAATACAGTTGAAAAGAGAAAATATGTAATTGTACTTGATCATCACTTGGGAATACTCAGTGTTCCTTTAATAAGAACTTTTTGAAATAGGAAATTATTCAGCCATGTTTAATACTAATACATTGCTATTTACTTCATAATACTTAATCCTGCATGTTCCATATGCTATTATCTAATAAATGAACATTTGAAAACACTTTATGTCAATACACAATGTAATTTACACTAATGGTATACACAGAACTATTGTAATAATTGATAATTCTCTTGTTAATTATTTTCCCAGCTATTTCATAGTATTTCAATTATTCATTAACTTTTTTTTTTTCTGTTAAAGTCTGTTTCATTTAAGATTCAGTCTGAGTGCTTCATGTTGTCTTGGACTTTAAGTACTGCACTTTTAGCTGAGAGTATCCTGGAGCAGGTGAATCAGTTTGCTATTTGTGACACACCATTAATTAATTTGTGACACACCATTCAAATTAAGCATTCTTTTAAAAATAATTTTGTAAAAGTGGCTTTGCAAAAGTGGTGTCACAGTCAGATCTTTAAAACTGCTACCCTCTAGAAGCCTGATTTTTAGAAGGAGACTTGCCAAATAATTTATTCATTTGTATCGTCCTAATACTGATAAACTATTGGATTACCCCATAGTTGAAGACTGAAAGCCCTCATAGATGTCACATCAACCTTAACCATCACTGTAGTGGGACAGCCCATTTGAGAGAGAATACAGAAGACAGGGCCCAATGTGTTAACTTCTGTGACTCTGAGAAAGACAGTAATTTTTGTAAGGCTTTAGGAAAAAAAACAACAAAACCACAAAAACTAACAGCACTGCAAACTCCTTCATTCACTGAGGCTTACTTCCATTCAAACAAATGGGATTTCTGGCATCATATACTAAATGAGACATCAGCTAAGTAAGAACTCTTTTATGAGCTGAACAATATTCATCTTGCTAGCTGCTGTAAACACTTTTCCAAATGTTCCAGACAGGCAGACATAATTGAAATAGATTTTTAAAACCTCATTGAAGTAATACCATAAGCCAATAAAAGCTATTTAACACTCTTAATTTCTCTTGCTTCTTGAATTCTCGTTGCTTTGAATATGAGAAGCATTCAGAAGGTATAAAAATTCTTACACGACATTCTGATTCCTGTGTATATTGGGTACGGTCTAAGCATAATATTAGTTTTTTAAGTATTGACTCTGCAAAGTTAAACTAACAAAATGCAGCAAAGTTACAGAATTAAAATTTCAGACTCTTAATTATGAAACAAATATATTTCAAGCTGTGCAATTTGAAAATAGTATCATGCTTTGTAGCCACTGCAACTCATAAGGCTTTCCAGTACGGTAGCGTTGTATCATATTATTTCTGCTAGTCAAAACCTGGCTCCATAACTTTGATTTTTCTATTTGCTGCCTAAGTATCGAATGTAGAACTGTTTAAACGTTAAAATATCCTAACGAATCAATATCAAAAGGTGGTTTTGGTCTTAATTGCTTCAGGACTGTATTCTGCAGCATAATACTAATGTGGTTGTTATTTGCAGAGTTTTGCTTAGATAATTAGTCATCTAATTTCTACTCAAGATTAGTTTTGCTTATGGGGGGGAAAAACCTAATGAGTCTGCTTTTTGATAATGTCAGGTGGAAAGCCAGTAAGATAATAGTAATGAAATCTGCAAGTGTGTTTACTATAGCTTTACTGCATCTCTTATTCATGTCTAATTAGATTTGAGTATGTTGAATATTTGAGGTTAATTGAATATTTTCTTCAATAAAAATGAGATTTGCATGGGTAGAAAGAAGTTTACTCTGAGCTTAGAAGGAAACTAATAGTATTCTAGATTTTTGCATGGAGAAAATCAGGGTAAGTCCGTAAGTAATCTAAAAAATCATTAGTTCTTATAAATAAAGCATTTTATATTATATATAACTGGAACAGCTTGACAGTTTTAAAAACATCTTAACTGATACAGAAGGCTCCATGACATTCATTGCTTAAAAAACATTTGAAGTTTTTACATCTCTTTTGCACATCCTTCACTGTCATTGCTTGACATGTAAGATACAGGAAGATTAACGGAATCTTGTTGAAAAACAATACAGTAGAACTCCATTGATCTGGACATACAAGATCCTATGAATTTCCTTTTTCACAAGTGGTTAGAGCATGTAACTTGACATTGATTGTTTATTTTGACTATGAGTTTTTAACTAGGAATGGTTAGAAAATAATTTTCTTTCTTCCAAGGTCTTGGAACAGAAACTTGAATGGGAGGTTTATACACTCTAGGGTTATACCACATAACTCTTGATTTCCCATGACATTAAGTGTTATAGCTACTGATGGCCATACTGACTGAGGAGAGGAGCTGTTGTGTTTGTTAGTGGTGGAGTTACTAGAATATCCAAGAACACTACAGTCCCATAAATTCAAAGAAAAGTGAAACTTGCCAAATTGTGCTCACACCATGACTCTGTCCTGTAATTTGGTAAAAAGGAAGAATTCTGATTTTTTTGATGGGGTTAGTTTTGGTATGCTTTGGTTTTGATGTTAGGGTGTGTTGCAGATCATAGTCAGCAATGAATTCATATTTTAACTTTTTAATGCAGTTTAAAATTGTGTACCAGAAATTATTTATTTCCAGTCATGTCACAATATATGCTTTAAAGTGAACGTAATGGCAGTTTCACTGTCAGAAAAACATAAGGAAACATGTTGCTTCAAGCAAACAAAGCCTGGTCTCCCTCACATATAAATGCATCTATTGGTATTTGACTCTTAATTTGAGTAAAATAAATATTTTTCCTGTCAAGGCCACAATTACTTAAATTACAAAGCTAAGGTTAGTTCATAAATGTTATTAACAAAAAGCATTTATATTTTATTAAATATGAAGACTTAACTATGAAAATGCTGAGATGGCAAGAAAGTCGCTAGAAAGCAAGATTGATAGAAGGTCTGAAATGTGTCTTTATCTCTGCATGCAGTGGTTCTAGTGAACAGGTAGCAGAAGTAGAAGAAAGATTTACGAAATTTTGCAAGGATTTTATATGAAATTTAGTCGGAAAGCTTTCTTGAGTAAACGGGTAGTTATTTGAACAACTTGAAGTACAAATGTAAGTAGACCAAAGGAAGGGGAGGTGGGGGTTTATTTTTTGTTAAAAAAAAAAACTTCTGAAGATCCATATTGTAAAAGGTGGATTCCTGAGTATAACTCAAATGAAAATGTTAAGGCCTTGCATCACATAACATTATTACACTTCTTTGTGTTTATTCCTTTTCTCCATTAAAGCTCAACACTGCGAGGCATTTTTTCTTCATCATTGTGATGAACTCTGCTTCATCACGTAGTCATTTAATTTTGTTAGAAAGTGAAATATGAAAAAAATATGCTATAACAGAACCAGCTATGTTAATGTTTGGAATTGCAGTGATTTTTAACGAGATTCCAGGGTCATTGTAATCTTCAGGGTTTAGTGCTTCTTTAGGACAAATTTTAAAATTATAATTTTAGATGCAAACTGTCACAAGTTAATTTTGAATGATTTTTGCAATTAATTGGCTAGAAATATGAGATGTTCTGTGCCTTGGAGCAATGTTATAATTCGAAGTTCAGGCCGTACTAAGGGGTGATATGAAAGCATGTTATTCATCAGGATCTAAAAATATATTTTCACTATGGTTAATCATTTTCCCCAGACTTGAATGGAATTTTTGTGCTGAATGTTTTACTTGCTAGTCTGCATTTTTCCGTTGAGTGAAATGAATTTGAACTCTTTAGGTTTGTAAATAATTTCCATTTAAAATTGTTTTAGATACAGAATTAGTAAACTTAGGAAATTCCATTTGGGATGCTTATGGGAAAGGGAAGAATCTGTTGATGTGGCAGCTCCTTTGAAGTTCTTTGCTTGTCCATCTGTCTCCCTGCTGCCTCCCCATCACTTCCTGTGGTGGCCCCAGGAGCACTTGGCCATGAGAGTAGCACATGTGGAAAGTCATCCACATGCCCAAAAGAATAGCAGATGGCAGTAACAGCTTCTTTTAACCTGTCTAACAAAGTAAGAATATTGTGGGTGGAAACTAAGGATTCCAAGATAGACCACCAATACCTTGCTTTCTGTTAGTAGAGAAAAAGGTGTTAAATTGCCAATTCCTTTGATTGAATGATTCAGATACCAATTGTACTGGCTGTTTTCTGAAAGTAAGTGATTTCTAATAGCAATTCTGCTGGCCAGTTAAGAGCTGAGGAGCAGCTTTGGAGAAAACTGGAGAACCAGTAGCTCTGGAAGGTGTGCTTCCTAGGATTTTTATAGAGATATGTCCCGCAATAAATCCCTCTGCAAGGAATTAATTTGAATGTTCTTATCTCTCTTTCGTAGCTCCTGTATTCCAATACTCTCTGCTCCTTGGTAGAATTGGTAATTTCTGTTTATACAAATAAGTTTATTTTGGATAGTAGAAGACAATCTGAAATATGTTAAAGATTTCTGTCAGCACATAGGAAAAGGAAACCTTAATGTGATGTGGAGAGTGAAAAAGACCTTTTTTGAGTACAGTGGCAGAGTAACTAGAAGAGAGTGAATATTAAAGATGTTGGAATTTAAAGACAGACGAATTTCCAGCTCCTCCTCCTGCCCTCAAATACAAATGAAAAATGTTCCTAAGAGCTATGTTTGTTTCTCAGAGGGTTATATTCATTCTAGTTCTGTCCTAGCAAAATTATTTCAGCTGCATTTCTTACTTTAACAAAAAAAAAAGTAATTCCTTTAACACTTTTTCAATTTTCGCAATCCTGATTTTTTTTATAATCTTTCACAGTAGTTTAGTGATACTTGTAGGCTGATACCATTTGCAAGAAAGCAGCTACTTTCTTAATATAAGATGCCCAAAAACTTCTTAAAGAATTTCCTAAAACCCTGTTTCTCATTCTTTTATTGTTTTTTCCAAACCAAGGCTATTTTTCACTAGGACATATTAATGGTACAAAAATTAAAAGCTGGTCCTTGTGTTTCTATTTTAAATTAAAACAATAAAAGGCTTTCAGAGCACTCACACACACTCCCCAGGCTGTGGATTTTCTCCAGTCCATTGGTCTAGATGTTTCTCTTATTGAAATATTGTGGCAGGAAAGGAGGATTAAATTACTGAGGCTGTCAAAAAGGACAAGCACTCTGCCATACATTATCATTATCACTAGCTTCCTCAGTGGAAGAAAATGCAGTAAATCACTTCAAATACAAAGCAATAAAGACCACTGGCTTTTAAAATCATGACTGCTATTGCCATTAACAGAAAATGACAGCTATGTGGCATGCTTAGATGCTGCTTGTATCCTTTTTGACAGTGTGCACATAAACCTGCCAGTGACACGCCATTAGATCACATGACCTTTCAAATTTGATTCCAACATTGTTGCTTTTCCTTAGGAAAGACAAGGGAAAAACTGTTTATTTTTCTTTGTTCTTTTCTTCATGCTCTTTATTCTAAAAGATGAAAAACAATTGATAACTAATATTAATTCTGATTTGCTTTGCAGTGATACATGTGGATAAGGCAAATAATCATGCAAGAAGAGAGTATCTCAAGTCTATGCTTCTAAAGCCAGATCTACATACTGACAGGTACGTATTAGTGCTGAAAAACTCTATAAAAGGTCTTTGTAAATAATGCTTATGGTTTGCCTTGTTGTTTGACTTTATTGAGGAGGTATCCCTGAGAAGTTAGTACATAAGTAAGTAACTAGAGAAAATTTTATTTCAGCTAGGAATGATACCTACATTCTGATGTCGTGATTGATCTACCTTTCTTCCCTGAGTAGGTTCATGTGGCATGGAATATATCAACCTCTCTTAATGTTGTTTTAGTGCTGGGGTTTTGTTTTGGTTTTTTTAACCACCTCGTTTTGCAAGAGAGAGATTCTATCATCAGCATTCTATCAATAATGAATTTGAAAAGCAAATATCTACCTGATGGTAGAGTAATACATCTGTTGCTTTCTGAATTCAGAGTACTAAAAGGAGCGTAACAGCTTCAGAAGGTGTTCCTTGGCCTTAGAATTTCCAAAAACCTATATATGTATTTTGATGTAGCAGGCAGCTATTATATGTACACATATGTCCAAGCTCATAATAATAAATTTGTTCGTATTCAAAATTTTTGATTGAGATAGCATACGCATTACTTTGAGAGAATGAATGACATACTTTGATTCTGTTTCCTCTTGAAGGTCAATCTTCATTGAAATGGAACAACTATTAATTTAAAGATTCATTTAAGTTGCAGAAGAGTAGAATACCTGCTGATTGTATTTGAAGTGTAGGAGTTACTTGTAAATCCTTTAAATATGTATTTATTCACAAATCACAGATTCACTCTGCAGTAAGAGAGTGATCTCTCTTCGTTCCATTTCCCTTCTAAAGCTGAGTTTGACGTCTTGGCCAGAAAACAGGTTTTAGTGGAATGGAGGAGGGAACACCATGAAATGATTACTTGTTGAGACGGAAATATCATACCAAAATATTCTTAGGTTTGGCGATTAAAAAAAAAAAAAAAGTCTTCACTTAAAAAGCAAGCAGAAGACTTATTTTACCATCTAGATTGGGAAAGTGGGTAACGCGTTCTACTAAGAATTTAACAATACTGAGGACAAAATATTCTTTTTTTCCTGAGGGATAATTCAGCGAAGCAAAATAGTTAGTCTGTAGGCTTCAATTTCACCTATGAATACTTAGATATCTATACTAAATATTTAACAAACCTGAGGAAAAAATAAGGTAAAATAACAGCAGCGAGCTTTTTCCCACAACAAAAGCATTCATCTTTTACGTGTGCCATCGTGGTACTGTCCTCTGTGTCACCAGGTAGGTTGTGTTCTGCATTTATCAGTCTGTGGTGAAATTTCAATTCTGCATTGGCTAAATAGCAAGGCAGGAAGTTCATCAGTAGTCCAATTCCCCACTTTAGCCTAGCAAGAGGACCACCAAGACACAAAATTTATGGAAAGCTTCTGCCTATACACCAAATGTTTTCAAATCTATGCATTTTAAACCTGGCCTAGTTATATCTTCAACATATGTTTTCTATCACAAGCCTTACAAACTAATATCAGAGATTTTTCAGCTGAAACAGGAACTGAACTGAACTAATGCTTTAAAGCTCAGGAAACCAAATTATCAAGAATATAAACATCATTGAAAATTGCCTGCACATGGTTTAGCCTGACACTTTATTGGTGTGTTTGCTATGCCAGATTATAGGAGCATAGATAGTGTTTTATGTATATTAAGTGCTGTATTAAGTTTTCAGGTGAACTTTCTCCCTGTCACAATTAATGTTGTTAGAAATTATACTCATAATGATTGGGTCCATATTAGAACATAAATAGATAGATACATCATGTGCTATTTTTGTCTTCCAAAAGGAGAGTCACATTAATGAATGTCCCTTAAAAAAGATAAATATTCTCAGGTGTTAAGAGTTATTAATATAATACATAAAATTACTGCTAAGCCAAAGTTGCAACTATAGCCTAATCCTATAGTTGAAATAGGAGCCAACTTTGCCCTGAAAATAATGAATTTCACAGCTTTACACTCTTTTAGTTTATACCTACAAATAAATGTAGATTGACATGGCATTTATATGGGAAACTATGTTTATTTGTTGGGAGTGGGGTTTACTATTCATTAAAAGATAAGATTTCAAAACAAAGTTGATTTTTCTTTTCTTTCAGTTTCATTTCTTGATATGGAATCATTGTCAGTGTTTATTAGAAATGCTGATTTTGGTTCCACATTTGAATAAATGGCTTTAGTAGCAGAAAATGCAAAAATATTCAGTATTCAAGAAAATCAAGGAAATATGCTGCTAAATAGAATGATATAAAATCTAAAATATATGAGCATGAGGTAGTAGGAGACTAGGAAGACTGTTTGAAATCCTATTTAGGTTAGTATTTGTTGCATACCACAAAGATGGTTCTTCTCTTTTGACAAGGATCTTTGTCTTTATCTGTGTTTTTGGACAGACAATATCTGTATCATTAATATGGAAATTTTGCCAGAATACTTGCCTTTTCTTATAGCTGTATTGTGTGACATGGGTAGCCTTTTTGTTTTGTTTCTTTTTCTGTATAATAGGGATTCAAATTGCATTCTTAATTTATGTTAGGAAGCTATACTTACTAATATTTGTAAAACTGGGGGGGAATACAGAATTATTATTTTATTTTATCATCTGAACCCAATAGTTGTTTACTTACATGTTCGAGTCTTTAATTGGTTAATAACAGGAGGCATTTCTGGCAGTCCATTTAACTTACTGTAACTGTGTCATAGTTATCTTTTATTCTTCATCCTGTTTGTATTCCACTGTTGCCTTTCAGCGTTTTAAGAGCGTAGAAATTTGGGTCATACAGAGAAACTTGATTCCTCATGCCAGCTCGTACTTGCAGTGCTTGCAGACCTGGCGATAGAGTATATGCTCTTCTGACAAGTGTCAAAAGAGACATATGTGAAGAATGGAGGAATCCATTCTTCTAACAGTCACCCTGCTGTGATAACAAGAGTGAACAGGTTTATGCAAGAGGTTTCCAGGCTGATCCTGACAGGTGCGTCATTTCTTGGTAGGAAATGATTGTTACTCCAAGAAACTGACTATATGAAGTCACTGTTCTCCAAAGTAACAAAATCTATGCATCCACATTATAGGAGTATAGAACACGTGTACCGTGTTAGCTTCACATTAATATACTATATTAACACACAAGGTTTTCTCCTTGCTGCTTAAAAATGACTGATCTTTGGAATAAAGAATTAGAATCAAATTTGTCTACATCACAGCTTTGTCCAGGCACTCTAAATTCCCTGCTGGTGATAACACCTTTAAGTGTTATCATAACAACAACAATAAATATTTTTTTCCAGGTTTTTCTGCTTCATTGTAAAGCATGTTTTAAGCTTAAGGCAATTATTATCTTTTCTTTTGGGCCTTTATTAGCAGACAAGTTTCATTTAGTTCTCTAGTCTTTCTTGCAGTGGCTAGCAGATATCTTCCCACGCGTTACTTTTAACAGGATGTCAAGATTTCTTCTTATTCTGTCAGTAGGCACGGGATTCCTGCAAGGAAGTGAGTAGTGATACCTGGTGTTATAGAAAAGAAATGTGGAAATGAGCTAGAGAGAAAGTCTAGGATCCTAGAGAGAAGTACGGGAGGGGAACGCGATACATAGCTTTATTTACATAAGAAATCCTAGTATGAATTTGATATTCCAACTTCCATCAAAGTTTCTTACGTAAGTGAAGCAGTGTTAAGGTAAGATGGGACACTACCTGCATATTTGTGCATTCTATGCTGAAGCAGAGTGAGGAGTCTCTTCATGTGCAGTATGTTCCAAGGCAATGTAAACTGTGTCTCTTTAGCCAGTTCAACTTGAAAAGAAAATTCTTGCAATTTTTGGTAAATGAAGAAAACAAGTTAAAGCATACTGAATATCATATTTAAATATTTTCTAAACTTAAAGCATTTGTAATATTTTTAAATAATACAAAAGTCAAAGTGATTGTGGTACCATTCTTGCAGTCTACTAGTTGGAGTATTCCCATGGGATCCAGAGTTCAAATCTCCTACTTCCTGATTAGCAGCAAAGATTTAATCCAAGATTATGATCTTTTAGGCATATTGGAACTATAAGGTGTTAGAGGTGCAGTTCTTTTGATCTGTTTTGTTGAAGCTTGCTCTATTCATGTAAAATACTTGCATATTGATCTGAACCAGAAAGTGGACCAGTATGAACGACTCTCCTCTTTGGCTATAAGGTACTGTCCCAAATGTTATTAGGCCTGCTTTTAGTTTATGCTTTAGTGAAAATTTTAGTAGTAGTTGGTACCCTTAAGTGATAAAAATTAACCCAGCACTAATCTCCTCATCTTCTATCACTGTCTTAACTGCTAAGCTGGTTTCTTTAATTGATTTAACATTGACGCCGAATCATAACAAAACAGATCTCTTCCCAATACCCGACAGTTTTATCAGTTATTCTTACAATTTTTAATTTGTTTTTATTTCATTTAATATTTATCTTACACACCTAAGTATTTCTTTCTTTTTGACTGAGTTTTGGCAATTTTGCTGCTACTTAGCCCTGTGCCAAAATCTTAAGTTAGATCCATTATACTCAACCAAGCCACCTGCTGTTGGAAATAGCTGTGATATTTTTCCTTTTTTGCCTCCAGAAATTTTTTTTAAAGACACGTATTTTCAATAGGTGTCTGGCTTTAATGACAAACAAATATTTATGTATATATTTTCTATAATAAATATTTGTTACTAAGAGCCAAGCACAAAAATAAACTACTATAAAAGCATATTGCAGTTGTTGTTATGTTTGAAGTCGTTTAGGAAGATTTGATTATATTTTGTCTAAGATATCCTTTCCTGTAAATTTGGATTTTATGCAACTTGATTGCTACTCATTTGGAACTGTGCTTATTGTAACATTTTTAGGCTGTAAAGCTCACAAGCATTCACAGTTTAAGCAACATTGCCAAGACATACCAAAAAAGTAGTTAGCTCTGAATTCCTGTCATTTTGTCAGTCTCGGTGTTTTTGGCCCCAACACAAGCCACTAACTCAAGTCAGCTCCAGCACAATGCTGGAATTATGTGTTTAAAAGAAAAACCGTACTTGGATGCAACGAGTGTAATTTAAGTTCACAGAAGAAACGCAAATATTTTGTATAGTTGTTGGGCTTAGATGTTTGGGATGGACAAACAGACTGTGTTTAGACAGCACGGTAAATACTCAAAGGCCTTTGCATCCAGGCTGTACTCATGGGTAGTTTTGTATGTGTAAAACAGGAACAGAATAATGAAGATAAAATATGAGATGTATTGGTCAAAGGGAACAAGTGCAGGACACATTGCTGTGTAAGGTCCAACTTTAAATAATGAATACACAAGACAACATTAGAAAGATACTATTTTGAGAGAGCTGCTTTTAGGTTCCTGTTCTTTTTGTGGAATGTGTTCTTGGCTAGAATATGCTTTCCAAGTATCTAAATGAGGTGTGAAAATTCTCAGTAACTTTGAGCTAAATATTTTACACTTGGTGTTTGGAAATACTTACTTCATTGCATATGGCTAATATTTCTGATATCAGGAAAACGTTTGATATGGTTTGTCTTTCTCAATTATTTATCTCATGTCTGCCACACCACTTAATGTAAAGCCAAGAAAATGCATGGCTTAAAATTTACCAAGGCTAGATCTAAAATATCAAGCGGTGCAGACCAGAGAATCTCTAGCACAAAGCAGTTGTTGCTAATGGTCTGATATTCACAGTACATAGATTTTTAGGATAATTTTGAGAATTCAGAATACTAGTTGATCCTACTGACTAAATGTCTATTGCAGTGGAGTGCATTAGGGGTAGGTGCTCCTGGAGCACATCTTCAGTTTAGTTTAGTCCAATCCAACAGGAATCCAATTAATGTGTTCCAAGACTACTATGCAAATAAAGCACCGTAACTGGGGACAACTGAAAAATTTTACTTCATAAGCACACTCCACATCAAAGCTGAAATAATCATACAGGTTCATCTTATGTGGCCTGACTGAAATAAAGTAGTTTAATTTTTTTTAACAAGTTTAGGGTATTAAAAGGTTTTAACCAACAAAACATAATTACATTTAATCTAAACCTTCCGTTATTGCTTATGGATTGTTTTTATTTCTTCACATCAAATAATTTGCATAGTATGGTCAACACAGTAAAAATAAAAAACAAATAAATAAACCCAGGAAAAAAAACCCTAACTATTTTTAGATATTTTATATAGATTACTTTTGCTAGAAAAGCCTCAAAGTACATAGATACAGTCTTGATTTTTACCTATGAGGGGTAAATAGAAAGAAATTAAGTGACCTGAACAGATTCAGCAGCTGAGCGAAACAAACTTACAAGTTTCAAATGTGAAAAAGTCTTTAATCCTTAGACTATTCTGCCTGTCACTGCCATATGAACAAGAATTGTGCCACAGGGTGGTGGGGAGGGGGGAGAAAAATGAAACAATTCTGTAAGTCTGCAGATCTGCGGTTACAACCTCTCTGTCCTTCTAGTACTGCTAAATAATGCTAAAGAAGGAGGAAAGATTTAAAAAAAAGGGTCTCAGACTATTCTTGTCATGGAAAATGTTGAATGTAATTGATAAAGAGTTCTGCTTAAGTGGTAAAATAGAGCATGTTTTTTGCCTTTGTTTTTTCTGGTTTTTTAGTTACTTTTCAACCCTTTTTGAAGGTTGTTTGTTTTTTGTGGTTTTTTTTTTTTTTTTTATGCTTAGCCTACGATTTACAGTGGTCAGTGATCCCCCAGAAGATGAACAGGATCTTGAATGTGAAGATATCGGTTTCGCTTATGTCAGTTTGAGAGAGATATTCCAGAAGCAAAGAGATATCATTGAGCAAGATACTGACAGTAAGTTGTAGAGATTACTTTCTTGTAGCCTTTGGTAACCTAAAAATTCTTTCTTGAATTTCTGCTTTTCCCTGCAAGCTTTACAGTGCAAGTAATTGTTTGACATTGTTTCAATAAGAAATTCTTTAATATTAACTAATGGCTTCCACATTTGTTTGCAGAAGTCTGCAAAAACTGTGTACTATTGTTATTCCTTAAAATCTGTTTTAAAAAAAACCCCAAACCAAACAGTATTCCCAGCTCATAGTAATTAGTTTATAAAGCCTAAGAACTTTCAGGACATGTCCACTCGCTATAGTTCTCTATTTTGTATAACATACTTCATGCTTGTAAGACTATAAATATATATTTTTCTTTTTAAAATTTATGCCAGTAATTCTGTATTGCTAATGTCTATATCTTATTTGAAGTTATGTTGTAACCCCCAGAGTACCTCCAGCTTGTGTCCTCCATATGAAACCTGTATCTGAGACAATATGAAATACTGGTGGCTTTGGTTAGGTATCAGTTTAGAGTAAGCATCCTTCTGTAACAGACCAAACTTTCACTGTGACTCATTAAAGCAAGGTGAGGCAAGTAGGAGGTGTGGAAGCTTCCATTTCCTGGGTCTTATGGCAGCATTTTTATAGTGCTGATAAGAAGACTTGAGAAGGCTACTCAGTCCTTTCACAGACAGTGAAGGAAAATATTCTCCTTGCTTAGACTCTCGTTCCCCAAGGTAGCAGGGACATGGTTATCGATGGTGCATTTTTCTCCTTACGTGTTCCTCTCCATCCGCTTTCCCCATTGTGGTAAAGCTCAGTGAAGAAGCTGAGACAATACTTGTTATAAAACAGTTACTCTCCTATAACGGTAAGTGAACCAGCTAGAGTACTAGACACAGTGCGCCCATGTTCGCAAGGTACTCTTTGCAATAGCAAGAATTCTAGTTAGCCCTAGTAGGATGCCAAGCTAATGTGACTTTGCTACTTCTACTGCTGTGTCTAATTACCATACCTTGAGTGATGGGGAGCTGAGTAGTGAGGCTTTCTTATCCATTTCCATTATCATGCATGATTTGCATCCATGCTGTAGCTAAAAAACTCAAAGTATGCATCAAAGTTCCAGGAACATGATAAGGAAAATTCTAAGAAGAATCAAATTTCCATACCCTGGAAAAATAATATAGATTTGAGGCACTTCTTACTGTGGCTGAACCACTTAATCTTTTCTCCACCAATAATTTTTCTCCAAGTAGTTGTACAAAAGCACATCTCCTCCAAAAAGGTATTTCATAGTCTCTCACTGGAAAATTGTTTTTGTTCTGGATTTTATGGCCATAATTCCCACTGTCATAATTCCCATTTTGTCATAATTCCCATTTGATAAGATTGTTTAGTGATATAAATATAATTTCGTACCCGTGAAAGTCACCTTCCAGAAAACTTTTAAAACTCCTAATCGTCATCTGAGATAATAATGATGACAGGAAGGACTGTTTTTTGTTACTAGTTGTTGTTCTGTCAAAAGGTAATCATGTAATGACAACTACCTCAATATTGTGAGGAGCATTTCTTCCCCAATCATAAGACATTTGAACTAATTTTTACTCTATGTACATTATATCTATGAAAGTTATAGTAATAGATAGAAATACTTTTATTCTTATTCCTATCCACACTTCTCCCCTTCCCTGCAGATGCTGTACAGTTTAGATTTTTTTAATGGCATCCATAACCCTATTTTCTGAAAATTTAGAACTTTCAGAGAATTGAAATGAATTTTACGTTAATATATGTCAGATCATGGCAAAAGTAGAATATATCAGTATATTTTCTTGGATGAAGTAATTGTAAAAGGATCTGTTCTTAAGATCTGGACACAGACTTCAATTAAATGTAATGGCACAATAAATAGAATTCCTAAATAATATTGTACACATTCTCTGAGGTGGATATTGGTTTGAGGGGAAAAAGAATAAACCTAGAAAAAGGGAAATTCATAGGACGCTACCACATGAAGATCTAATAATTCTTAGGTTAGATACCATAAACTTCCTTCATTCTTTTTGAGGACTGAAAGCATATATCTTTTCCATATCTTGTTCCTTTCATTGCTGATTGCGTGAAAGTGGCCTACGTGAAATTTGAAGCAATTAAGTGAATGGCTAAGCAAGAGGCTGGATGAAAAAGAGTATAGACAAGACGTATAACGATATGTCTCAGAGATAATATGACAATATTAAAACTGAGAAAATAGAATTAGTGTTATCTTCTGATATCATTAATTGCAGTTATCTTACCATTCTTATAAGTAAAAAGAATAATGTCCCCTGAAGTCTGCTCTTTAAGTTGACAGTTCACTGAGTGATTTGTCCGAGGACATACAAAATGGTTTGGATCTCTGAGAATAGCATCCAATCTGTCCTACAATAGCTCTATCAACAAAGTAAATGATGGAAGGTTTATCCCATGTTTTTCCTTCTCCAGACCTCTTCTGAGCTGTCCCAGCAGCCTAGAATTTGTATCATGCAGTATCGTTGCATGTCCCCGAGTACTTATCCCAGTTTATATAGTAAATACATAACCTTGCCATTTGTCTGCTGTATAATTCGCTTTGAAAAGATGTGCTGTCAAGATTATTTGTTTCTATTCAAATTCCTTCTAGAGTCATGTTAGGCAGCCTCATTGCTTTTTATGCAGGACTGGGAAAGAGCCTCATTTTTGACTGTTAGCAGCATGTTTTTAATCATAGAAGCAGAGATTGTGGCCCTCTGGTCTTACTTAGATATTGTAAAAGAGTGCAATTTTAAATCATGTTAGCTAATTTCTGTAAAATAGAAATTTTAAATACTGCTTTAAAACCCACATACACAAAGATGAAGGTAGTTAAATAGTTTAGTCTAGGGGAAATACCATCTTTGTCTACACTGCACTATTTTACAACACACAGAAGCCTGGAATTAAAATAACTTGGTTTTTTTCCCGTTGGTGCAATGCAATCTACTGTTTAAATATTAGTAACTGTCCAGGCTGATTTGGACCGGTCATACACACAGTGTAGAAAATGGACTAATTGGTATATTTTTTACTTAAAACTATTTATAAGTATGCATATATGTCTTTAATAGAGTTTGGAACATCTATATTTACGTATTGTGAAAAATAATTAATTTATATAGGCTATTATCATACAGATAGTTTTCTTTATTTCAAAGTTAATTCCAACACTAATACTTTTATTGATATACGTTCTAGTTCCTAGAGTACTCAGTTTCCAGTAGGCTGAGTGCCTGAACCGGACGATTTCTTATTTATTTATTTATTTATTCTCCTTTTTAAGCATATGCTAGGTGCCTTTTAATCTGTCCAAATGCTAAGGAAAATTATCAGAACAAAAGCAAAACCTTAAATGAAATAGCTAATGCTGTTTTCTGATGTTTCCTTTCTAGTTTTCGATTCACAAGATGATAGTGCAGTAATTGGAAAGCTCAAAGTAACAGTGGAAGCCCTCCATGCACTGCGTTCAGTCTATGAGGAATGCAAAGATGACTAGGAGGCATGAAAGGGAAGTTTGCCTACAGAAGTTCCTTCTCCCAGTGTAAATACATGCTTGATAGTGCTTCAAAGATGAGATCTTTGTAATTCTTACAGTATATTTAATGTATAATTTATATGAAAAGGACGCTTGATTTGTAGTTGTAAAGTTTTGTATACTTTTCAGTCTGTTTGTTTTTATATTTCCCCCCTAAGGCTAAGAATCTCTCCACAATGGACAACTTCTTGTAAATAATTAATACCTACATGATTGAATGATGTGCTTTATTTGCATTTTCAAGATTTTTTTCGTACATAAAACAGTAATAAAAATGCAAGTCAAATTTTTAATTTTTAATAAAAACCATAAGCCTTAGAAAACTGATTAAAAATACTTTTATGTTATCCCTAATCACCCCACTAAATGGAATGCCTGTGATTAGCCTCATTAAGAATTTTATACTGTGAAGATTTTATTAAAAGCAATATATGAAAATTACTTGGATTAATGTGTTAATCTGCCTCTTTAAAATGCTAATATCCATTTTATGCACATTAAATCTCAGTATGTGTTTTCTTTGATGCATGCAGTTCCTATCAATTAAATATAAAAAATGAGGCTAGTTGCAGGACTTATTAAATTACTGCAATCTTATTGAAAATAACTTTTACCCCTCTACTAACATTATAATCAGCTGTTTATGATTATCATGATTTGAAGTAGGGGGAGGGCAGGCACTATCATTTTTCTGTACAGTAAAAGGTTTACTTTCAGCCAACATCTGTCAAAGCACAAAAAGAAGCCATACAGTATCAGATTTTGCTTCACCTAGTTTGAGCTGTAGGGACAGGCAACTGTGTTTTCATTTGGGTTTTGACACTTTTAGAACTTACATCTAACACATACAATGAATTGTTGTATCTGAATAACCAGTGTCTAGCTTGGAAAGTTAATTTTCCAGCTTTTAACCAATCTCAGTGAAGGATTTAATTGATATTTTTAATGGAGCTGTGAGTCAATGCTGCAAAAGGATTGTCTCATGAGAACGAGGATATAATACATTTCATTTTTTAATTTACTTTTTTATTTGTCATTTTCTTCAAAGGGTTTTATAGGTTGTGGATTTCCACTGTTTGCAAACAGGCTATGTTTCTTCATAAGCATATGTAAAGTATTCAGTGAGATAAGTAATTTATTAAAATCTACCTAATTTGCCGTGATATATTAAATCTCTGCTTCAGTGATCACAGACCATTTCATTTAGAGAATTAGGCATTCCCTCTTTGTGTGATTAAAGCTCTGGAAAATGAGTTCTTTGCTCCTATTTGTGAACATTCAAAGCCTGCTAATGGCAAGAAGATGGAATAGATTATGAGACAATTCATTACAGTTCAACAGAAAAAAAACCCCAGCTATAATGCAGAAATGCAAGTATGAATATCTGCATATAGTTTGAACCATCTGTGCTCTAATGGCTTCAATAATGGCTCTTCGCCTTCAGTAGGCTTTGAAATGACATCCATACAATATTAATTTGTTGATGTACATTATGGGGCCAATGGAATGAATATATTCTGACCACAGAAATCTCTGAATTCCAACATGAACTGATGGTTGACTCCATTTTAGGACCTACCATCTTCAGTAGTACTTCTCATCCAGACTTTACCAATCCTTGCAGCATTTCATACCTCTGGAACTTTTAGGAGACCACAGACAGCTGCATTCCTAAACCCCTCCATTCTTCAGTTAATGGCCATATGTTTGTTGTGATTTGGGCTGGCACTTAGTTCTGTTTGGCCACTATTTCTAGCTTTTTTTGGCTCTGTGCATCTATATTGTCAATAAGACTGTTATTATACATTACAATAATTTGAAACAGCTAGATTCAACACTGAGATTAACTTAGTGGCTTTTTAGAAATTTAGTTGCGGTGTTCTGTCAGGAGGTTCTTGTTATTCTTCTAATACTTTGCAAACCAAACTAAATATCCTGCACATAAACAAAGAAGCAAATTGTATTGAGTTTTCGTGTGTGACTGTTTACTGACTTGCAGGAGAACTATGTAACTGGTGCTTGTTTTCTTCTGAAATAAACCATGTGGTAAAATTAGAAAATCAGTGATGTTCATCTCACTTAAACGTTTACAGTAACACCCTTAGCACTTAATCTTCGCCATCTCAAGTTGAAAATTTAGAAACCAAGCGTTCATATATTCATGAAACACAGACCTCTTCGGTAAGTTACTGCAAAATATTCCAGTTGACATTTGATTACATTGTGTTAACTGTTCTCAGTGACTCCAACATTAACATGTATAATTTGCCTCAGGTTCCTAAACATATTTCTGTGTAAGGCTCACTGTTACTCAGTTTTGGATTAAAAAAAAAAAAAATCTTGATTTCTAGTCATCTTTATTACTAAAAGATATGGTGAGGATTTTTCCAACAGATGGATTGTATTATCTCATGCAACATAAATGTCCGAACATACTAGAAAGTTTTGTTCTTGCATTAAGTAGTCTGTATTTCCAACATGCTCTTAAATCCTAAGTCTAAATGCTGCACTGTGCAGGGAAAGTGGAAAATGTAATCTAGTACTATTTTGTCCAGATTTTAGCTATGAGTAGCTTGAAGAAAACTTCCATCTATGTACTCTCTAGCCTAAGGCAAAAAAATCCTTATTTTTTGTGTGCAATACGTTAGTAAGCACTATCCTTTTTGCATTTTAAAAAAAGAGCCCTATTAATGCTGGGTACTACCATATTTTAAAATGTTACTTAATTAAAATTAATTTTTGTGGAATAGATAAATTTTTTTATATGGTGTAACGTGGATGCAACAGTGGTCCTGCATAAGATGAATTGGGCAGGGTCAGATGATCAGTTTTGTTAGTTTGTATCTTTTCCCATTAATTGTTACAGACTATAGCTCTGCTGTGATACCTTCTTATGTGATACAATAGCTGCTATTCTCCAGGTGTCCCAGCTATGTTTATCAAGTTGAAAACTTAAGTTTAGCTCAAAATACCTTTTTTTTTTTAAAATGTTGCTTTTAACCTGTTATAACCTTAACCTAGGGATGGAAATTATAAAAGCAAATACATTATGAACCAAGGTAACATCTGTGTGAACTCGATCCATTTCGCTGTACCGTAAGTTGCAGCTTATCTCATTATATGCTTATAAGAGTAGATATAACATGACAAAAAATTATAATAACTTGCCTCACAGAACTTTTACAACTGAAGATCAGTATTTAAGTTAATAGTAATATTGTTTTAAAAATCTTTTTATTATTGCAAGGCATAGTAAGACATTATCATAACTCAAGAACTCACCAAAGATATCAAGACTAAATATTAGCTGTTAAATTTCATTTTCTTGTTTTGTATTAGAACTGAGAAATAAATTCAAATACAGACTTAAAATTGTGCAACAAACTTTATTGCATGTTTCAGAGCCAGAGAAATATTTTATATTGCAGTTAAATAGACAGGTCTTTTTGCAGGTGATGATAATGATTTATCCAACAGTTTTTCGAGATATTCCACAAGAGAATAATTTTTTTTTTAATTAGACTTCCTTAACATTACTGTTTATGATGTAGGTCTTAGTAATTGGACTAGATCCCAATCCTGCAACTAAAACTGAATTGAAGGCATTATGTTACCTGTATGAAATTAATTGCAGAATATAAGTTCAAGTTGATACCTTTGTATGTATGTGATAAAAATTTGCTTTTGGCACCGTATGCTACAGGTGTACTGCTCTGTGCTTTTCGTTAGTTCCTTTTTAGTATTGCTGACAAATTTTAATTCTCTTTGCATCTTTTAAAATGGGATGAGGTAACTTTTGAAGAAATTGATTTCATCAGAATAATTTATCAAGGGAAGAATTTGACCTATGTTTTGTTTCTGATTACAGTATAATCTTAGCACTCACAGGACATGACCTTGAAAGTCACATATAACATAGAGGCTTTGGTCTTAATTCGTAGCACCAAAATCCATCTAAATTGTGCATCGTGGGCTTTACAGGTATTTAAAAGCTGTTCTTATTTCTAAGGTCCTTGCTGAATCATACTCCAAGGTCTAACTCAGTCCTAGCAAAGTTTCATTTCAAACGAAAGCTGCTTGTAAATTATCTGATACCATGAGGATATTTTGTCTAAGAAAATAAGCGATTATGAACCTTCAAACAGAAATGCTTATAAGTTCTTAATAGTAGTCGTTCTACCACAATACTATATCAGGATATGATCATTCAGGTTAGAAGGGACTCAGGTGGTCTCTAGTGCAATCTGCTGCAGGATTAGCTATAATGTTAGACCACATTGCTCAAGGCTGTATCCAACCTGGTCTTGAAAATCTCCAAGGATGGAGACTGCGTAACTTCTTTGAGCAACCTGTTCCAATGCCTGACTGTTGTCATGGTGAAAAAAGGAGATAGATTTCTACACATTACTTCAATCCAAATTGAAGCCAAATCTAGATCTAAGCACGTGAAAACAGCTTTTGCACTTAATATACCATCTAATCACCTAATTTTTACTTTTTTTTTTTTAAATTCTACGGATGGCATAAGCATGACTTTGTCATTTGTTTCAGCCATTTAACATTTTGCACAGAAATACAAATAACTAGGCATTTTAATGTTGACTTTCATGCCTACTGCATTGCAGTAGGCCATCAGATTTCCATCCAGTTTTGTGAAGCAATTGACAAAAAATAGCTATGTTATTGTTAACAATGTGGTTTGCTCAGATAATTTTTCTGTAGATTTCAGTAGTAACATGTTTTCCAATTTACTGTGGTTTATTCCTGGTTTTGTTATACTAGGCTTAGATTATTTTAAGAGTAAGAAAACAAACAAATAAATCAAACAAGACCAGGCTCACATTGAAATTACATTCTTCATGATCTTCGTTCATGAATTCTTAACACATTTTAGGTTTACAAAGAAACTGTGTTCCCTGAGCTGTGAGAAACAGGGATATAAACCTGGAACCTCTGTCCACACCCATTCTCTGTATCAAAATATATCTTACTTCAGTAGTCCAACATCAATAGCTGCAACAGTGCAAGACAGGTCTTGCACATGATCTAGCAATGACTTGTTTAACATTTTTGTGGATTTGGAAAATAATCTATTTTCTATTTAGACAAACTGTCATTCTTGTTGAATGCAAAATCATTTCCTTATGCGTTAAAGCTGCAAGAACTGAACTTTCCTTGAAAAACCATTGGAAAAAAAGTGGTCCTTTTACTAAAAAAAAAAAAAGGGGGGGAATTTTCTTTTGCTTGAAGAATGATCATGCAACCAGTGATTATTCTGATTACCTACTCATAAGTATAAATAGCTACAATAGCTGATAACCTTTGACTTCAATGATAGTGAAAAACCAAAAATGTTTTACCATATATAGGGCAATTTTCCCAGAGAAATGAAAGGAGGAAACAGCAATCAGCATCTGACTCCAAACACACAGTACACAAATAGTAAATAAAACACAGCAAACTTAAGAAGAGAACATACAGAAAATCTTTCTACATTTTGAAAACATTCTTTAACCTTCTTTCCTCTGTAATAAGCAGCTATTGTAGTATACCAAAACCAGAGCCATTTGGAAACTTTCCAACAGGTTGGTAATATCAAATAATTTACATCTTGGATGAAATACACAAAAATGGAACTATTTATAAAGCAGTATCAGTTGTGTATCAGCATACAGTAAATATAACCTGAGCAAGAATATATGTGGGGTTTTTTGTGGCCTATGTTTGTCAAACAAGTTAGTGTAACTTGTAATTTATTTTAGAATGGAATTTACAGTTATCTACTCAAAGTCTTTAGTAACAGAGCTTTTCATGGAAGTTTGTGAGAGTAATGAGGGATTACATTTCCACCCACAACATCAGACAAATAGGACAGGGGTCTGTAACACAGCCCCTGTACAGCTATAAATGGATCCTACAGCAGCATACGTGTTGTGGAAAGCACTGATTGCTGTAGCTTTGCTAAATCTTTCTTCAGTATCTTCTGTCTTTGAGTTGGCCTGTTTAGGGAGAGCACAGAAGTTGACTGTTATGAAGTCTGTAGGGTGTGAGACATGCTGTTTCTCCATTTTCATCATTCTCCCTACAGCAGGTAATGGAAGGAAGACTTCTCTACTAAAGGTGAGTTTTGTTTTTAAAATCAACTTATAGAAAGGCTTTGGGAAAAATTGACAAGAACTCCTTAGATACTATAAATCAAAATACTTTCTGTGCTTGACTTGCACGTCAGTAAGTGGGAAGTCCACATCCTATCAGGCCTGTAATCTTAATTCTTGCACTTGGTTGATTGTAAATTTTGATGGACTTTCGGCAAGTTGTGATGGCGACAGAAAAAAATAGTGTGCGAAAGATGTAGAGCGAAGAGATTAAGCTCTTGGGGTATAGAATTACTTTATAGTTAAGAGGGCAACAGATTGGGATATTTCCATATTGTAACTGTGGATATTGTCTGTTAGAATTTATTTCCTGTTGCACTGTCAACAAACTTCAGATATCTTCTTTGTAACCAGAGAGCAGTGCCTCAAAAATCACAGGATCACAGGAAGACTGAGGCTAGAGAAGGCCTCTGGAGGTTACCTTGTCCAGCCCCACCATTTCCCCAAAAGTTTCTTTTCCTCCCAACAGAAAGAATCCTTGAAAAGGTGCCAAATAAAAGCATTTGGATATTGGTGAAATAGAGGCTTTTATTCAAATGAGAGATGAAATTAATTAGCCATTTTCTGGAAGCTTCCCTTCTATCTTTATGCTTACCATGTGAGGAAATGAGGCTTTACAATTAATGAGAGAAGAAACATAACTACTTGAGACTGTTCTGTTGTATTTAAGCTAATTCTACACATCAGTGCCCGTCATGTGGGAGAAAGCAGAAAGGACTAGCAATCTCTCATAACCTTTCCAGCTTCCACTCAGGCTGTTTGAGGAAAAGCCCTGTAACTGCAGTCCTCCCCGAGCAGAGGCACGCCGGGCGCTGGCAGCACGGCCGCTGTGCTGTCCCACTGCTGCCTGCTGCCCTGCCCTCACCAGCCCGGGGTCAGGAGACAGCAAGAAGCAGCCTGGCTGCCGCGGTAGCAGATGAGCAAGGAGAAAGTGGAGGTAGGACCTATGAGATTTAAAAGTTATGTCTACCTACAGTAAGTTAAGTGGCTGCAAAGGATGTGGTAATTTTTGAATGCCTGAGGAATATGGGCTCCTTCTTGGGATTGCTGTATGTCTGTGAGGAAATGGAGGGAAAAGGGGTCTGAGGTAGGGGAAGTCACACAGGAGATATCCTGGGAGACAAGGAAGGATGTTACGCCATTCGCCGGAACGGAGGGAAGACACAGTCACTCAATATGAATGATCAGCATACTTCGTTTATTAAAATACAATCATCAGGCTTTATAGGCTTACTAATTAGCTCATACATATTGCAAAGGCTAAGTTCATTATTGGTTAAATGCTACACGGTCAGCACCTCCTTCAGTTCCTGCTTCGCCCCGGGACTTCCTCATACTTTTTAACCACGACATCCTATTCTTGTCCTAAAGATATAAACAAGGGCAAGACGTCCTTGTCTTTCATTGGCTATTACACCAGCTGTGTGCGATAACTATTAAG
>NW_008824414.1:4484304-4501294 GCF_000699105.1 Pygoscelis adeliae | reverse complement strand
TTCAATGTTTACATGTCCCCGGTCAGCTAACCAGGCTTCCACAGAAGGAGAAAAAATAGGATGAGGAAATTAAAAAGAAAATGGAGAGAGAAGTAAACATTGTAAAGAAGTCGGTGTCCTGTACAAAGTGAGCTTTCATACTAGGCGTCTCCTCAGCACGTGTGACCAGAGCTGGTTTCAGATGCAGAGGAGAGGGAGGGCCGCAGGTGTTTACACTGGAGGGGATCCTGGAGGGACAGCAGGCAGGGGATGGCGTGAGTCTGGTTTTATCTTTGTTCATTTGCCTGTTTTAGTATTGAGCCTGTTTTTCTTGAAGCTTTTACCTTAGAAGAAACGAGGTTTCCATAAACCTCTGCAGCTTTTTTGCCTTTGGGGCACACTTACCAGGGTTTTAGCAGAAGCAGGTCTGTCATGTATAGGTTATTTCATACCAAGGGAAGAGAAAGGACACAACCGAACTTCACAGTTTGTTTGGCTGTCCCTCCAGGATGACTCTCCTCGGCCTGAGGAACCACATCTCCTACTGCCCATTTGAAATCAAACCCTGGATACAAGTGAGGAGGCAAATGAACTGGAAGTTGAGTCCTGGCAAGCCAATTCATGAAAGGGCACTCAGAAAATTATCAGGGGGAGAAAAAGGGAGTGGAAATCAACTGTTTGGTTTCACCAGGAGTTCAGTCCTGTTGAAACACAGTAATAAAACAGCATGATGCTTCTCAGTCATAGGTAAAAGACCAAAAAAGCAACCACACAACAAAAAAAACCCCACCCAGTAATTTGTAAAACAGCACAGATTATGGGATCTTGAGGTAATCTCTTGTGGTAAAATGTCTGCTTTGCCTTTTTATGATTAGTTTTGCTTGTAAAGTAGTACTGTTGATACCAGTTACACACGTGCTCTTTGAGTATTAACATGAAAATGTAAGTTCATTTCAGGAACTGCTGGAAGGTGGATGTTTTTCACGTCTTGTAATTCTTGTTTATGTTATACACTGTCTATTAAGGAAAATAGAGTTTAAGTGCGCTAACTGAAACGGCAGATTTATATTTTAAGGTGGGGTTATGTTTAGAGAAATAATTGTTAGCTACATCACTGAGAAAAACAAATACATAGCGCGTTTTCTTTGGGTTTAAAGCCAGACGAGACATTCATAATAACTTATTCTGACCCCCTAACAAAGGCTATTGCATTTAGTTACCTACCTGAATTATTGAAGGATCGCAGGACACTTTAGAAGAAAGGTCTGCAGTCAGTTTCTCACTTTGTTACTGCAGTTTGACATCCAGTGTATTTCACTCTCAAGTTTGAAGCTTAAATGGAGCATGAAGTTTTGTATGAGTTGGTTCCCAGTATTTGACATCCTTCACTTGAAATCATGGTTCTCCCAAATTTGCTAAAAACTCACCCTAGGCCTAACCATTCTGTGAAACCTATAGCAAGACTAGCCCTAGTTTTGTGGGTTTATTACAAGTATTATTGTTCTACTTGACTAGGTTTGGTGTAAAAACAGTTTCAGTGCTAGCCTACTTCTTTACTTTCACCAATCTGATAATTTTAAAAATTAAATATAAATTTTAAAGGGAAAGCAGTTAGTTGCATATTAAATTTCATAAACTATATAATCTTTTAATCCACAAATCATAGTTGTATAATATAGTTAAGTACACTTGGAAAAAACACTACTTTATGTCTGACTGTTTTCATCCTTTGATGCCATGCCTGTTTTTAGCATTTGCTGTCAGGGGAAATTCATGGCAAAACTTTCATTTTTCAAGCGATACAAAATTTGACACACAATTCTTAAATATGGATTTATTGTTAAACATATTCTAATTATGCATGTTAATATTATTAATTAATATTTTGCTATTTATATCAACTTTTATAGTAGTCCCTGCTCTGGTTTTTAGGGTGTTAAATTATTGCTTTTATAAATTGCTTATTCAAGGAAGAATTATTTATCAAAATGTAAGTGTGGAAAAATAATCTTTTTGAGATTGGTTTCTTACAAAACCTATGACAGCAAACTAGAGGAATACAATTGTCCTTCTCTTTCATTTCTCAACAGCTTTGAGATTGCAGTTTGTTATTTTATCTTGCAGCATTTTTCTAGTATATTAACCAGATATTTCCTCAGCACACTGCCTGGAGAATAAAATGGGAGTTTAAAAATGAAACCTTCCATTTTACAAAATTGACATAGACCACACAATAAACTTAGGTAAGTACTGAAAGTACCCACTTCATGTCATTATATTATATATCAGAATGCGTAAAGTACAACTTGTGGGTGAAAGTTGCCCCCTACTGTCTGATGTGACATTTGCATACAGAAGTCATTCACAAAATTTGAGATTAATTTGTCTACTGTTTCTTCAAATAACATTTTAATTCTAAATTTTAGAATTTCATATGGATGTATGGTACATACAAGATCAGATTTTACAGGAAGAAAATGAGCTCAAAGAGTGCACCAGTGCAAGTCAACAGGTAGCACTGAACAGATTAAATACTAAAATTAAGTGATCTGTTTAGTTTTATTTAGGCCTGTGCATGAGCGTGAAGCAGATTTGGCATTTTATATATATATATAAAATTGGAGGAATTAAATTGAAATTACCTTACTGTTTTTCCTACTTGTTTATTGCAATGGAAATTTCTTGGGTTTCTACACAGTGTGACTCTACCATTCAATGCATACAGTGTTAGATAAAAGGTGAAAAGCCAGCTTAGGAGGGGAAAACAGATTACAGACACACGGCAATAAATGTGTAACTAACAAAAATGTTATTGAGATATTTATTGGTGTTTCATTCCATATATATATATGAGACTTGGAGTTTTAAAAAAAAAAAGTAATTTTGAGGGAATCCGTATCCATGCTGGGTGTTACGAACTTTTAAAGGGATTTGGTTTAAATATTCATTTTCAATGTCTAGTCAGTTGCTGCAGATTACCCCTTTCTGACCTCTTATTTCAATTATACAATAATCACTGAGTCCCTTCTATGATATGCCAACCACACATGCTTAATTTCAGCAATTTTTTTGTTTGTTCAAGTTGTTGTGGACATTAAGAAAGAAACAAATATACAAGCTTTTAAGTTTTTAAAACACACCTTTTTAGAATACTGTAATTTAACTTTTTGTTTATCCCTTAACTAGTAGTAGTTAGTTCAGCTTAACTACCTATGGATGCTTACTGAGAATTTGTCAGCAATGCGAGTTAGCAGTTCAAAATCATTACATGCATAAATAATTTAAAGACTGAGGAGAAATTAATCACAAATGCCAAACCTCTGGGAAGCTTGTAAAGCATTGTCCTAGTCACAATGCGAGTATGTGTTCTTATTTATACTGCACAAATGGTACTTGAAAACAGCTACAGTGGTAACAAAAACAATTGCCAATGTTTATGCTTTCAAATTACGTCTGTCAGAACAATTTGCTTGTAAGGATCTTAAATGATTCAGTAATAAATGCCAAACAACTTTGTAGCAGATGACAGCTGATATCGCATTGATATTATTAAGATTTATTACATTGTTATTATTAAGATTTAGATAGCATTTTTATTGGATATTTTTATGAAATAACAGTATTTTCAAATCCAACTTTGATTTGCCGTTTCCAACAAGGAATCCTTAAAGCATTTTACAAACTGTGTAACACATAGACATTATTTTGAAAAGAGAAAAAGTAGGGGAAAAAATGCCTAGAGGCAGTTGGTGGGAGTTGAGGATATGTCAATGGCAAAGTGGCAACACAACTGTACAAGGACTGAGATTGCAGGGATAATGGTGTATTTTTGAAGGCAACACACATTCTTTTCCTCTCAGTCCTAGTACCTGTTGCTCCTGTCTGTACTACTCAGTTTCTGTAGAAGACCTGTTTCTCTTTTTGAGGATTCATTGGCACTGTTGGGGAGATATCAACCAGGAGTGGCAGCTTCTCCTTGGATGTTGCTCTAAATATTAAGCTTTGCATGCCTGCAGGGGATGACAGGACAAGTTTAAGGAACAGATATCCATGGAGGCTTACCAAATGCTTAGAAATCACCTGTGGCTCAGAAATGGCCTGAGCTGAAAATAGAGGATGAGAGAATGTTAGGAGAATGTGTTATATAGTCTTTCCCTGTTGTTATTATTTAGGCACTCTTAGACATTGCAGCAATCAGGATAATCAGCTTAGATGGACTTTTGATGTGACTCCACAATATAAATTTTAAGTCACTTATATTGGAACATGAAATTAAGCCTTATTATATGTTAGCCTCTCGGTTGTTAGGCACTCTTCAACAGTATACTGCATTCAGCATAGTCCCACTTGGGACAACAGTATAGCAGATGCTTTTAAACTGGAAAAAGAACAAAAAGCAATCAGGAACTGACATTATGAAAGCTGAAGCACAATACATGTCATGTATTCTAATTGCTCAGGATCTTCTTTCTTGAATTCCTTGCATGCCAGAGGTCATGAACTGTACACAGTTTTAAGTTTGGGGTCACAGTGGAACTTAACTATTCTGTAACCCAGTAATCAAATTATCACTCTGTGTTTTGCTGACTTGCCACTAACTCTGTTCTTCCAGCCACTATTATAATTTCAAGAATTTAGGGTTTAGTCCGTATGCTTTGAAGTCATTAGTATATGTGAAAATACATACTTGAACAAGCAACCACTGTGTTGCACAAGTTTGAACTTCCTCTCATCTGAACTGTGATGTGGTCCCAAAATGTTCAGTTTAATAAGGTTTCACTGTAACCCAAACATACACTGTAAATTTATCTGCATTAAATTAAAACCAAAAAGAACAACATAACAATCATATTTGTAAGCATTCACAAACAGGGTCAGACCAAGTAACAGATCTGATTCTGTATTTCTGAAAAGATGTAGAATGATCAACATAAAAAGCAGGTATCTGGCAATATTGCAGATGTCTTTCTCAGAAAAAGAGAAAGAAAAGTATTTTAATCCTACAAACTTAAAGAAAGGTTGACCTTAGAAGAGGAGATTTTTTCAAAGTTCCGTGGTTTTGCTTTCTGATATTTACTATTGTAGTTCAGATTTTATCACATGTATGAATGTTGAGTCACTCCTTAACTTCACTTGTATATTGTCACCTTTGCATCAAATGTTACTGAGTTCATTGCTGCTCTTGTGGCACAAGCATCATTACCAGCATGTTTTATCTTGTCCGTATCTACCATGTTCCTGCTACCATGTGCCTGCTGATCCAAGTGACCAGAAGTGAAACCCTACCATTAGCTGTGTATATAGCTGTGTATATTTGAGATGATATGTTGTATACATTTAAATGCATGTACTAATATGCAGTATAAATACAAATGTGAAATAGAATATTGACTTTTTGTATTTTTCCTCTATATTTTCACCCTATAGATTATCGATCTTAACATATTCTTTAGCTGGTACAGCACAGAACTGACTAAATTCTTCTATTGTTGTGCCTTGGATCAGCATAAAAGCAGCAACAAAGAGAGATTATTGCACTGGGCAATCTGAAGTATCCCAGGGCAAAGGCTGGTTTTTGTTTTGTTTTCAAATGTATAGCAAGGCAAAACTCCATCTGTCAAATTAATAGCAAGGTCTTGTTTAAAGAAAAAAATTCCTACTTGTGTCAATACATTTACTGTAGTTTCCCATTAAACCTTGTTGCAATTTATTTCCTTCTTCACTAGATGCAACATATTTGACTGAAAACTAGTTGCAATAATGTGAAGTTTTCTGGAAAGTCATGAATACCTTATGTGAGTGAAAATGTGTTCAGTTGCCTGTTGCTCCACAGCCATTAATCTGATGAATAAAGAGTTTGCACATGGGTTCACTCAGAGAGTTAACATCTGATTTTACATGGAAATATTTGAAAGAAAAAGTACAGCATAGCCTGAAGCCTGTTAGAAAGATTTTGAGATTTATTTAATGCAGTTTCTTGCCTTGATTCCTATTGTCTGCTTAGAAAAGAATGTTGTTTTGAAATGTAGAATGCAATAAAGGGAAACAATTCAAACAACGTTTCTACTGGACAAAAAAAAAAAAATCCCTTACCTCAAACACATACAAAACCTGTAGGTTTTCATTACTCATCTGTTTTTCTGCTATTTCATTATCATCTACGTTAAATCAGATGATTCCCCACCTCTGCATAACAGCAGAGTTAAACTGCTGACTTCTACAGATTTTCTAGTTACAAGTACCTGTGAACTATACTCAAATGGCAGTTGAGTGTCCTTAGGTTATAAACATATAACGTTCATATTCTGAGCTGTGCTCCGTTGCATATGTGGGGTTGCCCATAGACATCAGCTGGCCCATGTGCCTGCAAGATAAGCCTGGACTGTTTAGATAGTTCATGACCAAATACAGAGAGCCAAAGGCAAGAAAATGAAAGCCTATTTCTTTACTTTTAGCTGCTCCTATGGATAGCAAACATTGACTATGCACAAAAGTCTCAGATCCTTCAGACACCACTTGGAATATGTGGCTGTGACTTGTCTTCTGAGAAGATTCCGTAGGAAGGTTTCCTTTTCTTGCCAAATCTTCACGTATTGGAACAAAGCTTGTTTCAGAGCAGGCTTTGCCTTCATTTAGCTTGGTTATTAACTTTGGAAGATTATAAAAAGATACAGATACGGGCTGTGCAAAAAAGGGGCTTTGTTGGCCTGCTGAAGGGTGAAAAATAAAGCCATGGATTGAATAAGAGCAGAGAGTAAAATAATGCTGTGAAATGAAATGTCGGTGTAGGAGAGGTCTTTAACTCTGAGCTGCAGTCACATGTCATGGTGCGATCTTTTATAAGATGATGTCTCCAGAAGCGAGTTATTCCAAATGGGCCATCATTGAATTGGGATGAAATTACTCCTATCATATTTCTTCACCTGGTGTCTGAGAGATATAGTAATAGGTACATATACTCAGGGTGTGTTTTTTAAATGGGACATTGACACCTATCAGCTGCTTTTGAAAACTTCCATCTGTGCTCCCTTGATGGATAAGAAAATATGCTGTTTGCAGATCATATCCTGTTGTTCTATTATGAAATTGAATTTACTTAAACTTGACTTTCCAGAAGTCAAATGCTTGTGAATGGATAAAACCACTATATTTAAAGAGCATTTTGAGTAAGTAAATTCTTTAATGTCTTAATATATATTGTCCAGAACAATAGAGGCGTATATGCCCTGGAGTTAGTACATGGATGTGTGTGGCAGATGCAAGGCCTGCATATGGATGTTCAAATCCACATCAAGGCTTGTATCAACTCAGCATGATACAGCAATTGAGAATGGCTGTTTGGAGAGCTCTGGCCAGCATTAGCCAAAAAAAAAAAAAAAAAGGCAGGGTTTGCATTCCACAGTGGTGTCGTAAGTCAGCCTCTGTAAACCTTCCTTCATGTGGGTGCACATCATTCTTCAGGCACATCCTTGGTTTAGACTAACTGTGACTCACATGGATAACGTGTTAATCTGACAGCTAATCTTGCTAAAAAATGGATTAACTACTATGTACACATGACAGAAGATATCTAGCAAGAGGCATGATTTTGCTTTTCAAATACTCTATTCCAGTGGACTCCTTCTCCTTTTGTGATCAGCAAAAATGGGTTATACTTGCTTCTACTTCCTGAAGAAAGATGTCTCCTTATTGCCATTTAATCTCAGAAAACTTTCTGAGGTTTTTTTCTCCCTGATAATTCTTGACATTTTCATACCATCAAAGTTAACTATCTTGTCCATAAAGCTATTGAGGATGCAAAAACATCTGTGAACCATGCCCTCCAGTTAAATACTTCCCAAATCAGGATTAGCAGTCACTGTTTTGTTTTGGTTTGGTTTGTTGTTGGTTTTTTTCCCAACAAAAAAAAAAAAGCATGAGTCCTTAAACAGAGGATGGATTTCTGATTAACTGAAATGACACTTTCTAATTATTAGCTTTGTCTGTAATAAAATGTGAAAATAATTAAATCTTTCTTTTAGAAGACACTAACTTCTGCAGTATATTGTTCCTAATAGGCTCTGAAACAACTTGACAAGAGTCTCACGAAACACATTGTAAAATAGGAATGGGGTAAAGGTCGTTCCACCTGCTGTGGTGATACTAAAACTAGCCTTGTTGGCCTAACTGAAATTCACAAAAAAGTAGTTTAGGATAGAAAGTTGAAAACAATACTGAGGTAGAGTATTCACCTTTTATTCTTGGAAGCAGCAGTATGGATAACCGCAAATTGTCACCCAAAAGAATTAGTGGAATTAAAAACTTTTCATTGATAACCAAAGATTCATCTTCATGACTAACATTCAAAACTGCCATCTTCTGGAGTTATTAAAAATAAGAAAAAGTTCCCAAGGTGTTATCATACAGATAAATTATAAAATGCAAAAGCTATCAAAGTATTGGAGATAGATATTGCAATATTTTTATTTCATTTTATTGCAATTGTTTCAGTTGCAGTAGTTTCTGAAGTAAAAATAAATCCCAATTTCAATTTTCCATTATCTTTTCCCAGTAAATGCTGCAGTGTATTGATTTCTGTTTTGACTGTCAGAGGCTTTCTTGCACAAGGCAGCACACATCCATGTGTTTGGAAATTTGCTTACGTATTCACTGCCAAGCAGGGTTTTGCTTCTTCAATAGTGATCAGATATTAGTTTGACTGTGTGTGGAAATGTGCAGTAAATCAGTGATGAATTTTTCCATATGTCTTCCATAAAATCCAAAAGTGGTTATCTAATGTAAGCCAGAATGCCAGAAAACAAATTCTACTGTCATATATTAAAAAAGGCCTTAGCAGAGTTATGAAATAAATAAATAACATGTTGATCTTAATAAAATGAATTGCTGTGACTGTTTTAGCTAAAGGATTCTTTTAGTTGGCTAATGAATTTCTTGCAATATGAGATTATCTTGTTACACCTAATTATATAACATATTTGTTCCAGGGTTTAGAAGCTGCAGATATATGATTCGGCCTGTGGGTCAACAGGTACCCAAAGATGCTGCAGTTAAATCCAGTCTCCTTACTTTTCAGATGTGATCCTACTTATGAAGTAGGAGCTCAAATAAGTGCTTTCAAACACTGGAGCTCTAAGGGGAGTTCTCTGAACTATGTTGTGCTGGTTTAAATATATTGATTCTGTCACCACAGGACAGAACTGACCTATTTTCTTAATTTTCTCTCTGCTCATTTCTTTTATTTATCTTTATAAAGAGAGGGAGTTAAATAGATCTCTTGATGTTATACAGTATCTACATCTATTAGACAGTATTGTATAAATGATTACAGATTAAAACAATAAATAGCTCACATAGGAATTTATTGGGCATCTTTTGGACAGGTTAGCTTTTAAAAGCCTCTTAATTTTATTTTAATTAGGTAGAATCTGAAAAATCATATTTAAATAGAAAACACAGACATCTGATACTTCATACAATATAACTTGGAGCACATTGCAGCATCTGGATAAACAAAATTTAATGTCATTCATCTGTACAGACTGCTTTTCCTTGAGTTAAAAAAAGTCATATGTAAAAATTACTGGATATCTCTGTCTTATGATTGAATAAAGAAATTAAAGTAGCTGAAGAGGGTTATTATCATTTAGGGAAATTTTCTGAGTGATGAGAAGATAATTGTTAGCTCATTGGTTTAAAAAAATTAATCTCCCCTATAGACAATTTTGTATTTTATAAATGACTACAAAATAATTGCTTCCACAATGAGGTAAATTAACAAAATCAAGCTGCAAATCAGTATAGTATATTCTTAACCTTAAGTACCTCTGTAGTCAAGTCCAACTGAAAGAAACAATTTATGATAAATTGGCTATATCGTATTTCTCTCCTGAGAATCCATTAGCATGCAATAAACCTAGATACTCCCAAGTGCTTTTATTATTAATATAACATGTTAATTGAATCAGCAAATAATTTTCAATCTGAAAATCATCTTTGTGGCTGATATTAAATATACAATTTATATGAAATGCATAGGGTGTGTAATTGACCCAACTAAACAGTAGTTTGAATTCTAGGTTATATTCAACTTCTGTGTCTATATTCAATGTAAATGTATTGAACCTGGAAGTACTGGCTAGTTCAAATTGAGATACCTGTCCTGTCATTAAGTAATGTAACATGAACTGGTAATTGTACAACTTTACTGTACAATCAGAAAGTGACTTTCATAAACATGTACTAAAAAATAATATTTTTTGACAATTAGTGCATGTAAAACTGTGAGTTCCACGGATGTTTACCAGAAGTTAACCTCGGTCTCAAAATAAACTCATGTACCTGTTCGTTTCACATAAATTAAGGGATATAAAGCATTTGCGATTGACTGCTATCTTTTAAATCACCCGCGGTTCACGTGTATTTGAGTGTTGGTCAAGAAGCTATGATATGTGAATACAGAAGGTAATGCATGGGCTTGTAATTACCTTAAACTGTGGACTTCAAGAGGGAGTGAAGTGACCCAATCCCATCCCACAGTGCAGTACAGGGTCCCTATTTCTACTTTCTACCTGTAAGCCGTGCTGTTCCTTCCCTTTTATCTCTCTCTCTCTCTTGAAAGTGACCTTTGGCCATGTGAACTTTTTGGTATGCAGCTTTTAGAACCGGAGGGATTTGCCAACCATGATATAAAATTAGGGTTTTCATTAACTTTGTAAAATAATAATAACTACTAGTAGTAGTATTCTTCTAGAAGTGTTTCTGGTTGTTACAGCTCTCCATGTTCAGACCCTGATTCCAAATACCAATCCAAGACCAATAGTCCCTGCATATATATTCTGACTTCCAGAACATTAGTGACACCAGTTGTTTCTTAGAGTTTGAAACAGACAAAATATCTTGAGAAGTATGAAAGAACGTATTGTTTTAATATTTCTGCTTATTTGTTTTGTGGAGGTTTGTGTTTGTTTTGCTGCAACGAATCAAGAAATACTTTGGTTTTTGAACAAGTGAGTTATAGGAAGGAAAGGATTAATTATACTCATGAATCCTGTATTGTTAGCCACAGTGATAACTGCAGACATATTTTACTCCTATAAATAGCTCCTCTTTTATCTAACATCTTTCAGTCAGATGGTGCTAAGATCCCTCCTTCCTCACTAAGATCCCTACAATCCATATTTCAGCAGTATGTTTTATATGTAATACAATAAAATCCACAAAATGTGCTGTTGCTTTGCCTTTTAGTACAGTAGCATAAAATTATGAAAGGAATAATGGGTGTAGGGGATGAATAAGAATAGTCAGGTTTGGATTTCATTTTCTAAATGAATTCAGCTGGACTGACAGCCCTAGAGGTGCCCTCAAGCATAGAAATTGCTAGAGAAGGTTAGATTAGCTGATAATTGCAGGACAGAATAAAAGTTGAACAAGTGTTTTTCTTTCTTTCTGGATTTTTGAGGAGAACTGAATCAGTTCGGCATAGTGAGAAACCAGGAAAACAGTGGGCTTCTCGCATTGTTTGTCCTGAAAATTAAAACCTCAATAATGTAAAAATGCTGAAAAGCCTCTAAATATATTCTACAGAATTCCAAACTTGTATTACCAAGAGGGTATTTACTTATGTTAGGGCTCCATCTACAGTCATGAGGAAGAAAATCTTACCATTGATGGCAGCTCGCTCTGCTGCTGGGACTTCACTGATTCACCATGTTTAACATAACAAACTTTCTCCTTTTATTTGGGTCAGCATACTTCAAGCTGATTTGCAGGCACAGTTAAAGTATCTGATCTCTAATTATTTCCAGTAAAGCAGCAAATAAGGTTATATTGACCATTTATTTATATGCCAGTATTCTGGTAGGGTTGGCTTAAATTTCAAGTAGCTTTATTATCAAAAGGCTAGCAGGCACAGAGAATCTTATCATATAATCTCACTCATGCATTTATCAAGTTCCATTTTAAAAATTGTTAGGATTTTTGCCCCCTCACTATTTCAGTTAGAGAGGCTCTTCAGGAACATCGTTCATCAGATGATGAGCACCATTCCAGTACTTTCAATCTAAATGTATTAATGGGCTTCTTGTACCGTCTTGATTTTAAGCCACTATTGACCTTGAGTTAAAATAGATTGGATGTAATCCTCACCCTCAATTTAAGATAACATTTAGAAACAGTTATAGTACTTAACGTAACTAAATAACTGAAATAGTGCTCTTTTATTTGGTCCTTTTTGCCATCCACATATGAATTGGAATTTGGAATTTGACTTGGGTCTTCCATTTCTTTGGAACAGTCAACCAGAAGAGAAAACAGCCACTTGTGAGGAAAATGGAATCCGAGCAATACCTAAGTGCAAGTATGTTTATTTCTCTACTACTGTCTCTATGCTAGCCTATCAAATAATTAATCTTATATAAGTAAAAACAAGCAAAAAAAATATACTCAAATCTTGTCCTTCACTTATAAAACAAGTAGAAGTAGGTAGTAGATTAGGGGAAATAGTTAAATATAAAAAATGGCAATAAAAAGGAGGGCTAAACATGGGACAATACAAAGCATTGACATGGTTTACTGAAAGTCTCACGCTTAAGCACATAGACATGTGAAGTTGATAGGACAAAGCTTAGAGGTACAGTGATCGGTCTCGCAGTTTTTGTATATGAGCAGTTAATCTGTACTAATGCGAGTTTAGCTACCGACTGCATAATAGTAGCCAAGAAATGCATGGAATAGTGGGCATTTGCTTGAGCATGACCAAGCACGTTAAAAAGTTGTAAGAATCAAAAAAGAGTTGTTGTTAAAGAATGTGACAACTGTCTAATAACTAAGGTTGAACATTGGACTTTCTAATTAGAAAAGGAAGACTGAGTAATTGACATAATGGATAAACAACTAATTATTTTGGGGGGGTTAACAGTTAATAACTTTTTAATAACTAGCACACAAAAAAATCCAGGTCTCAATTTTCTTCTAAAATAAAGCTCACACAAAGTGAATGCTTTCTCTGCATCCATTTGCAGCAGTCCTCCACGCAGCTGCAAAAGTCTTAGCAATAGCTGCCTATTGAGGGTAAATTTAGGTTGCTTACTTCCAGTACCTCAAGAGCAGTGAGGTACACTACCTTCCTATTTACTGGAGAACGCACACATGATTACTGTGGAGCAGATGATGGTACCCTCTGGTAACCTGCATGTCAAAACTATTAATTGCTAATGTTCTTGTGGATCTGAAACTGGAACGGATGTGTGTCTGTTTCCTGAATGTTTGTGACAAGTAAGAAATATTAAGGAAAGAAACAAAAGTTGCAAAATGAGAACAAGCAGCTCTAGCAGATGCTGTTATAGGAAAATATTGTAAAGAAAAGAGAGTTGGATGCGGGCACAAAAAATACCTCTCTAGACTAGTTGCATTGCAGTGCTCCCCACTTAAATGAGGAACAGCAGAATTATTAAAGAAACTATCAGGTTAAAAATCAGGCATAGTGCTCCAAATCAACAAGACTGAGCTACTGCAAGTTTTAAAATTGGGAGAAACAGTTGTTAGTGCAGTTATCTCACCATTTGCCAGTAGGGGGAAGGGAAATCTCTTTACAACTCTTAGAGAGGCATAAAAAGCGCTCGCAGCTCAACTAAAGAAAAAGCTTGCAGTACTAGCTATTTGGTGAGCTATAGGAAGTTTAGTAAAATAATTTTGAAGGGTTTGTGTGTTGGGTTTTGGTTTGTTCTGGTTTTTTTAAATCATGAGTAGATAATACCCTTAATGCTGTGGCAGGTTTCTGCTGTTCTTCTAGAGTGGATTGTAAAAAAGATAGCAAATAGAAGAAAATGTGGAAGACAAGAAAGAGCCTGCTTACAGAGAAGGACAAGGTCTGTGGTCATTTAAAGTGATGGCTCTTTGTCTTGTGGTGTTGTGTCACCATGTTTTACAGGCTTACAGAACATTGTTGCACTCTTTTTTTTCAGCCTACCTAAATTGTATTTTGATGCATGCAAAATTTTGATGACCAGGAACCAGTGCATTCATAAACACAGTAACCTTAGAGTATGAATTTAAAATTTAACCCAAAGAAATGTGAATACTTTTTAAAACAAGTGAATTATTTTGAGTATACAATCAGTGAGGAGAAATTTTCACAATGAAAAGAAAGCTGAGGCTGTCCAAAACTTTCCAACTCTTTGGATGCTCACATATGTTCAGAGGTTTTAGGTCTCCTATTACAAAAAGTTCATTTGTAGGTTGGCCAGAACAGCAAAACCACTACATAAGTTGGGTAAAGAAAGGAAACCATTTCAGTGATCAGCAGTGTGTGATTTAGCATTTTGAGAGTCAAAGAGGCTCTTGTGATTGCTCCTGTTTTAGTCTCCCTGTGTTTCAAAAACCCTTTCATATTGTGCACAGCTGCTAACACTTACAGTTTGGGGATAGTGTTGACACAGGAACACAAAGGGTTTGAGATATTGCTAGCTTATTACCAGGGTGGGAGGTCAGGGGGAGGATATGCGGGGGTAGGAGTTTTCCAAAGACAAATTATTGCAAAAGTAACTCATGACTATGGTTAAAGACTATTTTCTTGGTTGGAAATTTATGATCAGGATAGACCATGCATCTCATTCAATGATTCTGTAGGTTCAGGTATTCTGAGGGAAACTTGCCAAGCAGTTATAGATCTACCACACTGTGCCACAGACTTGAACACAATCATGGCAATGCTACTGTTGCATTCATATGGTATTTTGATTACTAGTTGCAATTATTTCCATAAACAGGAACGAGTGAACTTGGTTAAAAAAAAATAAAAAAAATAAAAAAATAAAAGCCTTTCCTATTCTAGGCCCACGAGCTGCTGAAACGGAAAGTAGAATCTTGAAATTTGTGCTATATATGAACAAGCGTTTGATAAACTGCTTACTTGAGAAAGTATCTTTTTGAGCTACCACAATAAAAGCTTATTGTTCACAATGTGAAATATGAAGTATTCTACAGGAGATGAGAAACAGCTGATGATGGCAAGGGTGGGGCATTGATGTGCACATGTAAATGTGGTTGGTATGTCAGATCACAGGACATATGGAAAGATGAACAGAATCTGGCCCCTCTCTGGGGTCATTTTAATTATGCTGGTAGGGCCTCTCCAGTGATGGGTACCTGTAACTGATATCAGACTGTACTTAATTTTTTGAGAAAAAGGAGATAACATCATGACTTTTAAACCGCTGGACTGCAGGAACCTTGGCATTTTGCATATTATGCTTGGACCTGAGTGAGGTTCTCGCAGTCTAGCAACTCTGGACATTTTCACAAAATGGCCTATAAGAAACCAAGGAGAAGCTGGTTGCACTTGGGCTGAGGCTAAAGACTTAAATTGTTGTAGTAAGTTTGTCTCTAGTCTGTAGAGAAAGACAAGTTGTTTGCAAAGTGACTGAGATCAGGAATGTAACCAAACCTTGATGGACCACCTTTTGGGTGGAATCATTTCTTGCCAGAGAAGAAATCAAGAGAGCTTAGAGCCACTAGGTTAAGCATAACCTTTGTAAATACCCTCAAGGGATTTCATACAGTGTTTGGTAGTGAACTGCAAAAAATACCATTCTCATGGATGAAGTTCCTAACAAGGAGAAAAAAATTAATTTGGATGATGTAGAAAACCTGTAGATAAAAATCGTGTTTATTTCTGCAAAAATTAAAACACTCTAGCAAGTAAGGACACTTAGCTGTACTTTTTATAATGTCTCCAAGCATGATTTTACAATCCTAGGAGAAAGAAAAGCAGAACTCCTTTGAGGGATCCAATAAAATACTGATACGCATATAAGAAGTAATGAATGGGATACATTGGGTCCCAAGACTTTATTCAGAGTTGTTAATAGGGAATAGATGATGTGATAACAAGGGTTTCAGTGGAATTGCCTCAATATAATGATTGTATGATGTGCTGACTAACAAAGACTTTGAAGCAAGAAGCAAAGAAATAATTTCCATCTGTTCAAAAATGTTGTGCATTCTTTATAAATACACAGGATTAAAGGAAAAAAACACCTGATTTGAGCATCTGTTTCTTTTCAAATGGAAACAAATGAAGGTTAGTAAGTTTTTGGCTGTTGGAATGCTTTTGGTGGGGGTGTTTTGCTTGTTTGTTTTTTCAAAACTCAGGTTAAAAAATGGGGTAATAGTATGTCCAATAGTAACAACTTGGTATTGTGTTCATAGAGAAAGAATTTGGATTCCTATCCAAAACATATGTTTTTCTGTAAAAGTCAGAAGGGGTGAAAAAAAACTTCAAAACTTTGAAGCTACAGAAATTTTGTACAAAATGAACGTGTCAGTATGCTTCAACTGGCAAACAGTGAGTTGCCTGTAACCTCCAGGCTGTTCATATACTGCGTGACAGTCACTGCATAGAGCTGCAATTTCACCTGATCACTATGTGATCTTCACAATAAGTTTCTCTGCCAGCTTTATTTCTGTGAAAATTCTACACGCCCTGAACTGTTGTTCATATTCTGCTTGTGGTAGCTCTGATTTTAGTGCTAAACTATGCCACCAAATTAGTTAAATTTAATGCTCACTGAAAATTGAGAGGTTGGAGTTGAAAAAGTAGGAAAACTTCTATTCCTTGAGGTATCTTGCTGATTTTAATCAGCATCCAAATTCACACTTTAACCAGCGTGATTAAATTCAATCTAGCTTGTCACCATCAGACTGCAAAGCATCCGTCTGAAGAGAATGCTTAAGGCCTTGACATGTAAGGTGTTTGACTGGACCTTCTCTCCACTCTGCAAAGCATCTAACGAACTGCTGCTGTACAAATGGATTCATAGAAGTCAATTCTTGACTTTGTCTCTTCTTTCATCTGCTCTCATGACCCGTTGCCTTAAAGTGCTAACATGTCAAGCTCAATAAAAGTTGTTTGCAGCTTTCTAGATGTTTACTAGGCAAGTTGTATTTGCCCTTATTGGCTTTTGTCCTCTGCAAGGATATAAAACACTTACTTAGAAACTGATAGAGATGGGGG
>NW_008824414.1:4478861-4484180 GCF_000699105.1 Pygoscelis adeliae | reverse complement strand
CAGAATTAAAGCAGTTGCATGTTAGGGCTTGATATTTTTACTTTGAATTTATATTGATACCATAGTGGAAGCATAATTTTAGCATGTGTATGTGCTTATCACTCTTTTCCAGTCAAATGTGTGACAGACAGAAGTTTAATTCTAATTTATCTTTTCTGGTTAAATATATATACAGAAAATAAAGTGGACAAAACACAGGTTTATTATGACTGAAACCATGAGACATTCATATCGGTGGCAAGCAGAGATTCCATGTAGAATGTGAACATTTTCAACCTTGCGTATCAGCAAACAGAAGAAAGTTCTGCTTTTAACAATACATATTCTCTCTCTTTTGTTTTGTGGTTGGTTTTTGGTTGGCTTGAATGTATTAGCCAGCATAACTTGCCTAAATGATAGCTGTATGTGGTAGAGTAGAAAAGAGCTAATATTCGAATTGTGTAAACATCAAAGGTGATGTTTATTTACGTTGCTATGAAGTGATGAGACTGACAGAAAGTAGATCACACTTATGAAAGACAAGAAACTTTATAATGGTGAGATGTGTAAAGTTGTAGATTAATTTCACAATTGAGGTTAGACAATCCCCACTGCTTAAGAGTTCTTAAAACTATTCCAAATGCGATGCATGTTCTCAAGCATAATCTGGGACAGAGGAGAAGGCTGAACTATGAATGACAAAGGTTCCTACCCCATCTCAGTACTTAACATTTCACAGTATGACCCGTAATAATCAGGGATGTTAACAATTTTGAGCAATTATACTAGTGACGATTACTTCTTTAAAATCTCTGTTGTGATTCGAATGATATGACTTTGTTGCTTCTTACACTGGAAGAATCAACAGGAATTGTTGTAATATTCCCTTAACTTTCTACAGGTTCATTTGTGTTCTCCAAAAAAATGTCAATATTAAGAGAGTTGTTTTAGGGCATGGACATGTGAATAGATGCTGCTCTACACTAAGAAGCTGTGCATATGGTCTTAGTTCTTGGTAAATGGAAGTAATTCGCTACTTACCAAAAGACATTTAAGCTACCCCACACCTATAGATCTGTCAGTCGGCTTCCTTTGCAGCTCATGTTATTGCATAGCAGCAGTGCTGTCTTTCTGCTTTAAACTCCGTGTGCGAGACACAAACGGTCATCTGCCCTCCACTGATACGGGAGAGCTGTCTGGCATGGGGCCGTGGACTGTGAGAGGGGTTGCAGGTATGAGTCTGCAGCTGAGGAGTGCATCATTTAGCAAGGCGCCTGTTCAGAGTCCTTTACAAACATGTGCATCACAGTAGCTGATTAATGCCACTCAGTTTATTGTGTTCGGCACGTAGTACAAGCATTTGCTTAGGCAGCCAGGTCCAGACCTAGTTCACCTGAGATCTGGAGGAGCCACTCTCTCCATGGATTTTTCTAGCTTAGAGAGACTGCAGTGCCCTGTTGGGGCCTAACTGAGGTGGGGTAAGTAACTACTCTTTTATAAGTTCATACCCAAGTTTACTGAGTAGTGATTTTCTTGTGCAACAGATCTAATTTTCCTTGTTGTAGTCCATCTAAGTAGATGATTAGTTGTGTTTAAATAGTTATTTTTGTCAATTGTTATTTTTTAACTCGGAGTAACTTGATTTTTAAAAGTACAAATATTTTGCTTAGTAGTAAAATTTTACAGTTGTACTTCCGGTATAAGGTTTGTTAATTTTGGCATAGGTTTTAAAAAATTACGTTGCGTGCTATCAAGCACTTATATTGCCATTGAGTAGAATGATAGCTTTATAAGTATTTGACTTTTTCTGTACTTTCATGGTTGCATGTTTAATGAGGTCTGACATTATCTATCCGACAATGTTGTGTCTTCATTTTGATAATGATAGTACAATTAGTAAGGTCCCATGATAAACCAAATGAAGTTGTACTGAAGTTGTACTAAGCTGTAACTGCCATTTTACTTGAGAAAGCTTAGCTATAAAATATAACGTGACTTGCCTGAAGCCACAGAGCAAATCTTTAAGAAAGCCAGAACAGGTTTGGATTTATTCTTTCTATCTTTTGTTTCAAATACAAGATATATTTCTTCCTCCAAACAAGGTAAGACATGTAGGGAGAAATTATCATGGTTGTATACCCTAGAAAAGAAATAGATTAATCAGTAGTGTACATTAGCATATATGTTTGCACTTGCAAGTTAAGATCAGTCATCACAAACTTAATCTTAAATGAAAATTTTAATAAGTATGTGCATTTGAACAACTATACAGCTTTATTATCTGAACCATGGCTTTCTCTAAAAATGCATAAATATGCATCTACTTGAAAGATTTCTAATATTGCTATATTAAAATTCTTATTATCAATAAAAAAAATCTGTGGAATAACAAACGATTTTTCCATATGCAAAAATCTTTAGAACTGTGTGGTCTAAAAATGAGGCATTTCCAAATAAAATTGAGCTATGTGGAAGAAATTGAGGGAAAAGTCCTTAAGGTGACTTTTAAATGAAAATGAAATGTCTTTTAGTAAGTTTCAGAGGTACAATATTACAGACTGGTAGAATTGTATCTCATTAATTTCAAACATAGATTTTATGTGAGGCTATTTGATTATAATTTGATTATCTGACCCTGTAATTAAAGTTTATTGCCAATTTCAAAGCTTATGTGTAAAATGAACTGGTTTTCTTCAAAGCAATATACAATCCATTGGACTCATTGACTTCTAGTTTTGCATTTAAATCGAAAAGTCTGTTATAACATGACAAACAGGTTCAGGTTTTGATCATTAATCCTGCTAAGCAATATTCATAAATTCAATTTTGAATCAGTTGGAATACTTTTCTTTTATTAGTTTCTGTGTTATTAAATGAGATTGTTTCTGACTAATATATTTCTGGACTCAAACTGTAGCTCCAAGCTGTTATTCAAATCAAATAACATGCCCCTTACTTGTGCCTAGCACTAATAAATGCCAACTTGTGATACATTTGCTGGAGACTGTCACGAATATTAAAGGAGGCAATAATGCCACTAATGTCTCATAAGTAAGCTTATTTTTCTAAAGGGCTGAAATCAGTCATCCTACTGAGGGGGGCAAAGGGGGAAGAACCTTTAAGACTTAAAGCCTAAAGCATTATTTTACTCAGCTAAACATTATTATTGAGGAGGCAAATGACCAAGAAATTACCACTGGAGAGAATGAAAAATATAACATGTAACTTCTGGTGCCACCCTGAGCAACAGAAATGCATCCACTGGCTAAGCATATGCTGGGTTTAGTTAGAATTGCATGTTCATTGGTTTGGAGGCATGTTTTTCTGCCTCTGAGTGTTTGAATTAAAGGAAGAAAAAAATTCCTTTTTACTGTTATTGTCAACCACCTACCTCAGTCCTTTTGAGGTATCACTGGTAATAGTTAGGGGGGTTGGTATAGAACACAAGTTTAACATGTTGACATGAAATCATCTAATATACACCTAGGATTAACTTAAGAAGTCATCCCACAGTCTGGACAGCTTGGGAAGGAGTGTATGAGGTGGGGCAGGGAGTGTGACTGGCACTGAGATGTAGCATGGACCCTGCCTGTGTCCCAGTTGGATACAAGGGCAATGCTGAGATTTAGGCACAATCATTTTACCTATTTTGCTTTCTCCTGTCTCAGAATATTCCCCCTTTTTTGTTGGAGGTAGAATATTGATAATGAATGTCCATTCTATGACTCTATGTTCTTTTTTATGGCACTTTGAGACATATATTCATCCCTTTGTTTCTCTAGCTTTCTCACAAATGTTTAAAACTTAATTTAAAAAAAGAGGTAGTTGTGTTTTATAGTTTGTGCAGTATGAGTTCTTAGCTTTCCTACTTTCTCAAAAGTTTTGTTTAATAACCTTGTATTTTCTTTTTTAAAATAAAAAAGATCTCTTATCTCTATTAAAGTTCATTAGTGTCAGTATCACAGAATGTACCAAAAAAACTGATAGGTTCTAGTAGAGCGAATAATGTATTTGGGTTTCGTTCGCCTTTTTTTTTTAATGACGATTCCTACATCAAAGGTGCTTTTAATTGGGAAGGATGAAAGGGTTGAGACAAAATCTGATGTTCTGTTTCATGATTGCCTTTAGTTTTTACAAACTGTTCTGTGTTGTGCAGGATATATTTCAATTTGATTAGGTTTACAAATTGTCTGTGACCTCTGCATTAGCTGTTTCAGAAAGGTGTTCTTTCTTATGGACATCATTGAGAATTTTGTAGCCCAGCTGGAATGCCTGTACTGCTCACACATTTTGTTATGGCCTCCAGCCATACCACCTCACCTCGGGCAGTGATCTTGTCAGAGTTCGTAAGCTAACAGGTCACGCAAGATGAGTTATGAATAGGATACCTGTAAGGAGGCATCACTTTACCCTCTGAGCTAGCAGGGAACCCCTGACCTAGCACTTTGCTTTTAGATTTTCAGTTTTTCACGTAAAACAGAAACTAATCATGACTTCTTATCATTAGAGATATTATTGGACTATCTGGAGCTGAGGCAGAGCTACAGTTCACAGAACAGATGAACAAGATCATGTCCTGTAATTTAACTAATTTTTTTTTTTTAATTCTAAAATGTTGCCTAGTGTAACGAAGAGGGATTCGTATCACTGCCTCCTCTATCTGTAATATCTCATTATTTCTGAAGTGCAGTGGAACCATTTGGTTTGAACGCTTCTATGTTATTTTTTAAATGGCAAATTTTTATTTGGCACTTGTTATTATAGACATAATATTTAGTTCTTACAGTTAATATAGTAAGGTGACAGACTGTCATATATAATGCAGATTATGACTGATAGCATGTGATCCTAAGCTTGGATAGTATGATGCAAAAATGACTTAAAATGTATTTATATTTCCATCTTCTTGTGACCAGGATCGGTCCTCAAATTGTGAGTTAGAACAGCCTCAGCCTGCATGGTGTCCTGGTTTCGGCTGGGACAGAGTTCATTTCCTTCCTAGTAGCTGGTACAGTGCTGTGGTTTGGATTTAGCATGAGAATAACGTGATAACACACTGATGGTTTAGTTGCTGCTAATCAGTGTTTATACCAAGTCAAGGACTTTTCAGCTTCCCATGCTCTCCCAGCAAGGAGGTGCACAAGAAGCTGGGAGGGGGCACAGCCAGGACAGCTGACCCCAACTGGCCAAAGGGACATTCCATACCATATGACATCATGCTCAGTACATAAACTGGGGGGAGTTGGCTGGGGGCAGCAATTGCTGCTTGGGGACTGGCTGGGCATCGGTCAGTGGGTGGTGAGTGGTTGCATCACTTGTTTGTGGTTTTTTTTTTTCCTT
>NW_008824414.1:4467509-4478819 GCF_000699105.1 Pygoscelis adeliae | reverse complement strand
CCCCCCCCCCGGGGGGGGGGGGGGGGGGGGGGGGGGGGGTGAGTGAGTGGCTGGTACTTGGTTGCCAACTGGGGTTAAACCACGACACATGGTAAGAAAGAAGTCCATTCAAAAATGACTCTGGTATCTAACTGTCTTAACTACATAAAAGTAATGAAGTTCTTCTATCTACTGTTAAAACTATGTTATATGCTGCACTGCTTTGATATTACCAGCAAAACTAAATCCATTTTAGTTTAGGATTTAGTGGCCAGATCCATTTCAACATGTAGTTTTCTCTAACAACAATTGTACGTCTTCTCTCACTACACTTTGTTTCAAATTTTTTGATTAAAAATAAGTTATTTTGGTTGCAACCTATTTAGCTGAACAGGCATTTGATACCTGGATTTAAGAACCAAGAAAATTTGGCTTGTTGTAACAAAATAAGTTATCTGATGCAGTGATATCTTTAGGGTGGAAGAAGAGGTATTGTTTAATCTTAAAGGTAGGCTGCTTCTGATAACAAGTTCATCTTAAGTTAAATATCTAATATCAATATAAATTTTGTGGTATACCAAAACACTCTTAACAGTTACCTTTAATATTTTTGGTTTTAAGAGTAAACTTGCTGACTTTAGTTCACATCTAATTATCATCTTCCATTTTTGAAAAGATAACATGAGAAGTGTGGTAAGAGCTGTATCTAGCACCGTCAGTTATATTAACAGCAGTAACAAAGGCCGATAATAGTGCATCGATTGCTAAGGATTCTCAATAAGCTTTGTAAGAACTCCAGAACACTGAAAGCTTTTGCCTAATTAAAAGATTAAGAATCTAGGGCCAGATGCATTGGCAAGTTGTGGTTGTTTTTTGCTGCATGTTGAGATGTGCAGTGATACATGTTTTTTATCTCTACAGCCATAAATTAGTTTATACAAACGTATAGCCCGTAACATGTTTTGATTTAGCCTTCAATAGCTCATATCCTCCAGGTTTTCTAGAACAGTAGAAGTTTGAAATAACACTTAGCATATGCTTACTCTTCAATATGTGCTTAAATATTTCACTGGATAAATGTGGGAATACTGAATGTGAAAATTAACACCAATGTTAATGTTTCCTTAAGATAAGTCCCTAATTATTATTACTTCTTAAGCAAGTCAGTTTAATTTTTCAGAAAAAAAATGGAGCGCACCTGAAGATACTTGCTGTTTGATATTAAATAAAAAATTAATTAGGCTTGGCATGATTGTTTAAACATTGCTTAGGTTGCAATTCTGCTTTGAAGTATTATTTTAGAGAAACATTATGATAGTTGTTATCATAACATCTGGTTATCTCCCTCAAAGGATCCCTGAAAATAATTAAGAAGTATTATTTTAGAAAATAAATGTCAGATGTTTTTCGTATTCATATTTTAGCTCTGGAAATATTTCTTTTCCAGTACTGGATTACTAGCAAATTTTTGTTCCTCATCAATATTGTGTTACAATAGTAAGATAGATAAGATTTTAATCATACAAAAAATGTAGGGTCAGTGAATGCTACTTGTTGCACACTTCACTTCAAGAACTTGAGCCTCAGATTAAGGTCTAAAATCTGTCTTCTGTTTGTTTGTTTGATTGAATTTTTTTTCTTTTCTTTCCTTCCAGGAGGGCCAGCCTTATCTACGCATTCGAAACAATTCTGATTCCACAAAAGCAAGGAATGAAGACTGTATCCCCAAAGGACTAGCTAATATTTGCATACCCTGAAAAGTAGGGTTACAAAGTGAGTCAACCTTTTAATCTGCCCAGTAATCATGACTAGGTTAATCTCTGATTTTGCTCAACTTACCCACTTGCGTATCCATACTCATTTTGCATAGAATATACAGACATGATTTTTTTAAAATGAAATTGAATTGTTTCCTTACAGTGAACAGATTCATGTTGTCTTCTGCAAAATTTTCAGGTTTCCACTATAAGCACAGATATTCTTCTTTTTTTAAAGGGGATGATGATAATTTTACAAAGAAGTAAGACTTACGTAGCATTCATTCATCCTCTCAGTCCTATTTCCCCATTATAAAAAGTTGGGGTTTTTTTTCTTTTCTAATTTTTCAGAGAAATAATAGCTTTGTGTGCGTGCATTACTTAAAACTTATGGTAGGTGTGCACATCTTCCGTTTTTCATTGACATTGTTAAAGGACCCAGAAGGTTAAGGAGGGACATGTGAAGTTCTAGCTATACACTAAAAGTGGAAGGTAGTGCTTCACCGCTCTTAACAAATTTGGTTCTTTTCAGAAGAGGTATTACTTATTTTCATTTCTATTTTAAGTGTGACAGAAGTCACAATAATTTTTATACGAAAGATTTGAATTTTTTTTTCCAATGGTTGGCAAAGTCTTGAAACTGTTTAGCACTCCAGCTTCATCTCTCTCCACATTGTGATGGCAACAGAAGAACGTATCAGTATGATGTTTTAATAAATTTCCATACTACTTTAATTTCCTGTAATAACTTTAAGTAATTCTTTTAGCATACAGTTAACAGCATCTCAGTAAAATGAACAAAGATTTACACTATTTTCTCAAATCCTCTCTCTGTAGTCTCAGAAAACATCACTGTGTCAGTTAACTTTGAATATGTGATTAATATTTTTGTTTCTAATGGTTATAGGCTCTAAATTGTCTCTCAAGAAATTTTGCATTTTAGATCATAATATGCACTATTTTTGAAGTGACAGTAATTATGTGATTATAATTTACACCAGAAGGCCCACAAGGACTTTAAGAAAACTCATAAAACTGTTTTAAGTAGTTAATATTTAGTTTAAATATCAAATAGTTTACTTCATAACTAAATCTTAAAATCTAAAAATTAATTTCATTGTAAAATTTGAGACTTTCTCAGAGGAAAATTAATTTTTTTAGAATTACATGGTTTGGACTTCAATTGACTTATTTAGATATTTGTTTAGCTGCTTTGTGGTAAAAAATGTTGCATATCAGTAATTAGGTTTTGAAGATGATCAAAATCAAAACCAGAGTATTTCCTTTTATATTTAATGACCAGAGTGCATCAATTTGGATACACTCTGAAGAATATTAGGCACTCTGTAATTGTCTAGGTTGTACTATTTCTTAAACTTGTTTACCAAAAAGAAAAAAAACCAGTTAAATATTATATTCAAAGCATTAAAAAAAAAAAAAACCAAACCAAACCAAAAACAAATGCACAAACAGCAATTTTAAAGCAGAAGAAATTCTTATGCTGACAATTTTTTCCTGGTGTGTAGATAGCGTTGTCTATAATTTTGCTACATTTTACTCCAAAACAGTGAAAAACCTGCATGTGTATGAAATTTCATTCTGATTTTCATATAAACAACAAATGACTAATTAATTTCCGACAACTGGAATCAGTTAGTACAGTAACTTATTTTATTGAATACTCTAGTTCCTTTTTGTGAAATTAATGTCATCTCATGCTTTTAAATGATAAATTATAATATTTGTGTAAGCACGATTTTTATTGTAACCAATGTATTATACAACAAATTATAACAAATGTTATAACAAATGGATTTTGTACTAAATATTTTATTCTACTGTCATTTTTTTTCTTAGCTCATACCCCTTGGACTGCTCATTAGAGTTTGGAGGGCTCACATCGTGGAAAATGTATCTGTGATATTTTTCATGTAAGTAAGTTATAGAGGGATTAAGTATTTTTTATCAAGCCTCAGTTATTCTGAGCATGTCAGCTCTTGAATGCCTCTGCTGGAGTTTAAAGTTAAGCACAAAATCTGTAGGAATCAGCTCAGAGTATGCAGAACCTTGCAAAGCTGGTCTCTTTGAAATATGTCCAAATAGATATTCAAATCAGTATTACAACATAAATCAGAAATGCTTTCCACATTTTACAGTGTACTTCATATGACAAGAACGTTTCCTCTCAGATATAATTCTTTTTCAAAGAGTGAAAATCTTCAACTTGATGGTACTTGATGGCAAAAGAATGTTAACTGAAGCGTGGCGTAATGCTGTTGCTTGTTCACATTCAAATTTAAAATAATAAGAAAAAAAAGGAGTGAAGGAAAGAGAACTATTTATCACATGGTTTATCCACTAAAACAATTTCAACTTGTAAACCCAAATTTATTCATGATGTTTGTGCCATTACAGCACAGGTGATTTTATCCCCGCTGCTTTTCTTCCATGGGCGTTGCTGTCAAAGCTTCCCAGTCACCTTGGTTAATTCATTCCATGTGCAAAAGTAGTTATCCTAAGCTCCACACTGACTGCAACGAGGTGAAGCTTTGGAATCTCTGCAGCTATGATGTCATAAGGGAGTCATTAATGTAAGAGTGGCTTATATGGAGGCCTGAAGGCCCCTGCCAATTAATCTCATTCCCGTATGAAAGGTATCAATTTAATCATTTCACTGTCATTGTCCAGTGAAAGTACAAATGTGTAAGTGGACATCCCAAGCAAAAGGCAGCAATCTTTCCAAGTAACGTTTTACATTACTCGGATCGTTCCGCTTGTTTTCCTCCTCCTCTTGCCCCCAGCCCGAGTCTGCTGTTGATGTAAAGGTTGAAGCTCAGGCAGCTTAACTGTTATGTGGAATGACCTTTACTTTTAATATTAATATATTATTGTAAAGTCTATGAGACTCATAAATGCAATTTTAGAATTCATATGAAATGCCATGTGCTGAACCTATTGCAACTTTTCCTCTAGTCCTGTGGCAGGTTGCAAACTATGCGAATTAATATGCATCATATTCTTTCCCCTTTATTTACTCAGAGAGGTTTGCCAAGCAACTTTATCAAGAGTAACATTATCAAGAGCTTTCCCGCAAGCTTCTTTATCATATTCACATCCGTGTCTGCTCGACACTTGTCACTGTCAATCAAATCGCAATAATACGCAGATGATTTGCTCATTTGGTTTAATAAAATCTCTCTGCTTATTTGCACTGCAGTCATTATGCCACATAATTGCTCTGCCGCTGAGGTGAAAGGCAGCCAGTTGCCTGGGGGATAAGAGGAGACTATTGCTATATGAAGGATTTGTTTCTTTGCCTCTGTCTCTCCCTAGTCACTCATATCCCTAAAATTAATATTGTATTTGAATCCAGTCCTGCTATTCTTATGCAGGCTAACATTGTTATTACTTATTATTTGGATGTGAAGTCATTTATTTTTAGTTTTGATGTCCAAGCTGTCAAGCTAAATTTCATTGTGTACTGCCAGATACAATTTTTAACCGCCATTTAAACTCGATTCAAAATCCAAATTATGAAGAGAACATGTTCAAAGGAATGGGCTGACAGGAAGTATAGCTACAATTTTTATTTCCCAGGAAATCAAAGTATAGATCTTGTTATTGTTCTGTGGTGGAGATATGTGCAGTCTTCATACTTCATAATCTTTTTTGTATCGGGTGGACACTGTGATTCAGAAACAGAAAAAAGGGGGCTATTTATGCATATGAGCAGCCCTTAGGGTGCAAAACAAAGGCGTTCACTTCCAGAAATGATAGAGCACAGAACTAGCTCAACTTACTGTTGTAAATTCGTGAATGATTGTACTCCATTTTCCAGTAGATTCTACTATGACGGATGGCGGAAGTAAAAATGAGGAATCTATCCATGTAACACCAACCTTAGCTCCTTCACTGCACAGTTAATATAGCAGTCACATAGCAGTCACTGCCATGTGATAATAATCATCATCCCGTATTTTGGGGGTGATTCCGTCTCGGTGGCATACTCATTAGGAGCCTAAAATACTTGTATTTTTAAATGTATTCCAAACAGCAAGTGTTTAATGGTTTATTTGAAAGAAAATGAAAAACCAGACTAAAATTGCCTACGAGAGAATACGTCTATGTTTAGCTTCCCTCTTTTTATTTGAAGTCCTGCGTTGAGCTTAGCTGGGACTCTGGTGGTGGGTCAGAGGGAACACTAATATTTTAAGGCAGTTGAACTTCAGGACATCTTTTGTATTTGTAAAAACTCGATCTAATAGTGTTCAGATATAGAAAGAGAGAGTGATTAGTCGTAATATTAACATGGGGATAGTTTCTTTAGCTGCCTGAATTCAGAAAGTCCACATTTAAATAGAAGATCTCATTAACTCACAGAAGTCCAAAAAAGGACTAAGTCACCTCCAGCCTTTGTGATAGGCCATTACGTTTCATCCAGTCAATGTGATATTGAACCCAGTAGCTAGATAAAACAAATTTATACTGTGAGATTTTCAAACTCACTTTGAAGAAATTAAGAGATATAAAATAACTCCTTTCAGTAGTTAAAGTGGTTAATCACTCTCACTATTAAAATATTTACTGAATGTCTTGTTTGAAATTGGTTCTTGTTATGGCTTTCCACACTAGATTAAAAAGATATTTATCTCCCAGCGTTTTCCCTCTGTTTTCTTTTGTCTTGTAATTGAGTTCTTTCTCAGTAGTTTTTTAGCAAAATTAACATATCCCTTAACATGGCATTTCACCAGCTTTGTATGTGTATGCAGCTCTTTGTTTTTGCCACAAGTAAGTAATGACATCAGATATCTGAGCAGTGTTTGGTATAACATTAATCTGTATTTTGGGGGGCAGGGAGGCATAACAGTTGTAATAGGCAGCTAATATTGAGCTTTTTTAGTTCTGTATTTTTTTTAATATAAGAAAGGACTGCATTTCTTTTTGTCTTCGCTGTATCATTTAGTATTTAGTTTGCATTTTTGTTTGAATGAGCATACCTATGAAGCAGTTGTGATCACCCTTTGACTATGTATCTTGATCGTTATTTACCACTGTGGAATGGATCGAGCATTTGTGTTATCCAAGTATGCTTGTAACTTTTATTTCCTAGGGAAAAATGTATTAGGTCTGTTATCAACCCAGCACTGGGATCTCTCGTACTAAGATAGGTTATGATGTAAAACATTCTAAATCTAGCAGTCTGTGCAATGGACTTCCACTGGACTATGTGCTGCACTGTAGTATAGAGACACCCAAATATGAAATGTGGGGCGTAGGTATCGGAAGCACACTCTAGCTAGATGCCACAGTGTTATTTGCCTGGGCTGCTTCTACTTCATGAATGATCTTGGATACTCCTCTTCTACATTACACATAGCAGTGCAGATTTATTCTAACTCAGAACTCTCATTATCCTTCCTGAATAACAAAATGTTCATCAAAGGAAATCGGTAAAAGCATAAAAATTTCCTTCAGGTAGTTAAACACCCACAGATGGAGATCTAGTGAGTAGGAAAGGGAGATGAGAGGTTTTTCTCTTAAGTTTGAGACTACTAAAGATCTTTTCACCAGTCTGCATGGCTTGTTACAGTTTACATGGCATTTTTTTTCCGTAGAATACAGTTCCTCATCCTGTCCTCTTCCATAATTTACCTTTGCTTTCATATTGTGTTCTGACCCAAATAGCTGTTCACTACAGACCAGCTGTTGCTGCTACTACACCGTAGCTTGTATAGACAGATACTGAAACTGAAGGTCTTGTGAAGGGGGATCGAGTAGTGGAACAGGTTGCTTAGAAAGGTTGTGGTGTCTCTCCATCTTTGGAGATATTCAAAACCCAGCTGGATATGGTCCTGAGCAATCTGCTCCAGCTGACCCTGCTCTGAGCAGGAGGGTTGGACCAGACAATCTCCAGAGGACCCTTCCCACCTCGTCCTTTCTCTAATTCAAGGATGCGGAAGTGCCATATGACTTGTAAAAAGTTCTTTATATAAAGGATATAAAGATATAGTATTATTTATTGTCATAGTTTGGTAAGAAATGATTTTATAGTGAGATCAAAATATTAATCTGCATTACCAGTTGTAAAGAACTTTATTTTGCCCGATTGCTTGGGTTTTTGTGGTTTTTTTGTTTCTGGGTTTGGGTTTTTTGTTTTGTGGGTTGGTTTTTTTTTGGTGTGTGTGTGTGTGTGTGTGTGTGTGTGTGTTAAAAAATACAGCTCTACTTAGCTAATTTTAGGCCTGACCAATTCCATGCCATTTTAGTCAAAAGGAGCAGATGCAAAATATTTTCTGCTAATTAAGTGGTAGGTAGGTTTTAAACCAGATTTCTAAAGAGGCCAGCCACAGAAAACTTCAACACCAAGCCCTAAAGATTGTTTTGAAACAAAATCTTTACTTCAGATTAATCACAAAAACACTCAGAGAGGAAGGAAGGTTTCATTTTCCTGTCCTTATGGTGGTTGTTGATCCTTTCTAATCTCTAATATTAAAAAGATCTGAATTCTAAATACGCTTATTTTATCATGGTGGCTGATTTGGCTTTATGAAACGTAACGAGTGTTTGGAAGAAATGTTAACTATTGTATGCTTAATGGTTTTCTCACATGGAAGTACAGCTGTTGTGTTACTATTGTTTTAATGTTGGCTCACTTTCTCCTTTTTGTACACAATCCATTGCATGTTCCTTTTTAAGAACATGTTTATGCAATTTACAGTGGGAAGTAGCAACGGTCTTAAAAAGAAAATGTTGCCAATGCTTTTTGTAGACATATCTTAGTTTCAGACAAATTGTTTCTAGAAATTGATAGGATATTGAATTGTGTATTACAGAAAATTAAAATAATATGAGTTTTTCTAAAAATACAGTGCTTAGCTTGGTGTGCAGCTGCCATAATTACTTAAATAAGGTATTGGTGTGTTTGGATTAGCGCTCTATGTATTTGTATACACAGACTTGTGCATACACAAACACACAGACTGAGGTTGTCCTAAGTTAAAGAAGGTGGGGAATTTCCCTCCGGCCCAAATACCCAAAGCACCTGCCTGTGTTCAAAACTTTGGTGGGCAGGATTTTCAGAGGTACTGAAAAGAAAAATTAATTTATAATTATACAGTCTGTACTGAAATAATGGAAAGTAATTCAATTGTGACAGTAGCTCTCTGCTTGGCTATTGAGTAAGTTTCTTGACATTTTTCAGCAATACGCTCTGCTATAAATTGGAACCAATATATAAAATAACTCAGAAAATACTGCATCGGGGAACATTCTATCCAGGGTTTTCATAAGAGAGAGGAATCTAATATTATATCCTGCTATTAATTAACATTAGATTTACTATCTGAAAGAAGGTGTTTAAAATTCTGCAAAATTACACAGGATTATCTTCGTATAGTCTCTTTCTCATAATCTTCATTTTCCAAAGGCATTAAGGGACCTTATATTTGCAAAGTGGAAATCATTAAGGATAATTAAGATGAAAGTTTTATTTGATAGAGGAATTCTCATGATGTTTGGAAATACTCAGTTTAAATCTAATCTCAGTTCAGTTTTTATTCCATAGCATTTTTAGAATGAAATGCTATGGAATAAAGGGAAACCACAAACAGCCAAACCGTGTTTCGAAACTGCAGAGACACTGCTTGTGTCCCTTAAAAAATTAGACTTCCCAACATGTTGTGATTTTGGTAACTGTCAAATGGATAGAGGATAGGACTGAATGAAATGAGAATCACAGTACCTTGAGGAAACAGAAGGAACTGAATGGGAGGTAAAAACTTACACTAACCTACAAATAAAAGGTTGCAGGTGGTATAGAAAAGCTACCAAAATTCAGCTAAAAAATAAAACACTTGAAACAGATGTGGACAGAGATGTTCAATTGAAGATTTTTTTGCCAACATAAGTTCTTATTCATGGATGAAGTATCTCAACTGAAATCTTGTTGAAGTTGACAGGAATTTTGTCAATACTTTTAATTGGTCTATAATGCCCCTAAAACATTAATTTGTGACTAGTCAAATTGGTTGTGAATAGTCAGAATTGGGAGGCAGACTGAAGTTTCTCTCTTTTGGTCATGATGCAGTAGAAGCTAACAATAACCTTACTTGACTTTAAATCGCTTCCTACTGAGCAGATATTTTATTTTCCATCTACCAGTGTTTGTTTTTCTGAGGCTTTTCAGCTGTAACTGAAGATAGCCAGATCCTGAATCCAACTGCATTTCCAAGATAGTCAGTCATCTGAGTCAGCGTGCTCCTTGCTTCTCTCTTGCTCATTGCAAGGGATCCATCTGCAGCGGAACCAAAATGTTACTCTATTTTCCCATGCCACCCATCAGCTCAGCTTATGTTGGCTAAAAATTTGAGAACAAATCTGAGACATAACCAGCTCCTACATGCCTGCTTCCAGTGAAAGAATGACAGTACCACATCTGCTTCTACCCCGAATGCCAGGATGCGCAGGCTGTGGGAAGATGCTAGGCTGTTAGTCTTTTATTTCTCTTTGTGTCTCTTTGTGTCCAGTCTAGCTTTAGAAAGAGTTAAATGTAGTAATTGTTTTCTTTATATACTGTCTATAGTATTTCTGTTTAGTTTAAGCCAGAAATATATGTATACAGAATATAGAAACCCCCAAAAATTGGGGGGCAAGAGGGGTGGTTCTGAGTTTTCATTCAGTCCTTTATGTATGCAAACGTAGCTTCTCTGACCGAGTTATAAACTCTGAGTAGGTAGCATTGGCTATAGTTTCTATTTGGAGGGATGGAGGGAAGAGAAACAATCTTTCTCACAAATTTTTCATTTATTGGAATACTGAGGTCACCAACCTCACATGTTAGACTGCCTGACAGGGCAGCTAGTAATCGAGATTGGCTCACCTAGGGGTTAGATGAGCCCTAAAGAAGACAGGATGTTATGGCATGGATTGGAAGCATGGGATATAAGGTGCTGCTAAGTGGCATACCATTTATTTAAGCACATTTCTTTCTGCATGGGATTTACTAGATGACATGTTCATATCCTGCTTTTTCTTTCTGCCTTCGAAGCAAGAAGCCCAGTACTGTTTCATATGGGTGAGATGTGTTTGGGTTTTTTTAGCTGAAGAGAGATAGAGGGTTGTCCTGGTTTCGGCTGGGACAGAGCTAATTTTCTTCCTAGTAGCTGGTACAGTGCTGTGTTCTGGATTTAGCATGAGAATAACGTTGATAACACACCGATGGTTTAGTTGTTGCTAAGTAGTGCTTACACTAGTCACGGACTTTTCAGCTTCCCATGCCCTGCCAGCGAGAAGCTGGGAGGGGGCACAGCCAGGACAGCTGACCCCAACTGCCCAAAGGGACATTCCATACCATGGGACGTCATGCGCAGTACATAAACTGGGGGGAGCTGGCTGGGGGAGGGGTGACTGCTGCTGGAGAACTGGCTGGGCATCAGTCGGTGGGTGGTGAGCAATGCCATCGTGCATCACTTACTTCGTATATTCTTTTATCATTATTATTATTATTATTTTCCCTTTTTGGTCCTATTAAAATGTCTTTATCTCAACCCACAAATTTTACTCCCCCCCCTCCCCC
>NW_008824414.1:4464608-4466886 GCF_000699105.1 Pygoscelis adeliae | reverse complement strand
ACGACAGGCACTGTGCCTACTCCAACCCCCGCGACAGGCACTGTGGCTACTCCACCCCCACACTCCAGGAATACAGATGGGTACACTTTTAAAGTCTCGTATTTGAGCTGTGAGGTTTAACTGGTCTGATGTGATACTCTTTCTTGCACTGAGGGGACATTCTGCATTATTTCTCTAAGTATCAGATCTTGCTAATTCTTACTGTTGTGTTCTGGACTAGAGAGCCCTAAATCATCTCTGTTTGGAACTGCATCAGCTGAGCTAGGCAGACACAATCTTTGGTAGCTTTTCATAGCTGTTTCCCATTGAATGCGATAGCTTCCTTTGCATCTTCACCCTCTCTCTCCAGTCTTTACTCTTCATATTCAGTTCTTTGATCAGTCATACACTAAGTTTTTTAAATATGCAGCTTTTTAAAATTACCAACCACTTACATACCTGCTTAATATGTCACTTTACCGGGAAAGTAATAAGAAGATGAAAGGAGGAAAGTGACTTTTGTGTAGAAATCTGGCTCGAGGTGTGAGTGGAGAAAAAAAATAGTCCTACTTTATTATGTCTTATCTCTGAAATTATGTAGGTATTTTTCAGTCAACAAATTAATTTTCAGATGGAAAATCACAGTTATGAATTGGTTTTGGTCTGCCTTTCACTCATCATATCATACCATTACAGCAAAAACTGGAGTTCATAATGATATTGTGGAAACTGCTGATCAAAGGTTGTTTACACGGACTGTGTTCACTGATTTGCCAAAGTTGTCTCATACAAATGCACTTTAATGACTATTCTCTGCAAAACTGATTTTTCAAAAAAAGATTCTTTAATCTCATTACTTTGTAATCTTAGTTATTCTTGAGAGTGTGAGATTACATACATATTTGTTTGAAAGTATGTTTTACATGATTATGATTCAAAATGTTCCATGAAAGGAAGGTATTGCAAAAAAAAAAAAAAATCTTATTCATAAGGAAATAATAATGACAGCTGTAAGTCTAATTAACCTTATGAAAAATCGTCAAAGAATGGCTGTAAAAAATCTAAAATGAGGAATTTTAATTCATCAGTAGACATACGTAGGTAAGAATTAAATATAGGCTCTTATCCTGAAAACGTCTATATATAAATAAGTTGTATGAATTTGTAGTTTTTAGATTTATTTTACGTGTTAGCATTTACAAGGCAGAGGATTCATATGATTTCGATACCCACAGAACATATTTTCAAAACGTGTGACAAACAAATTGAGTGCCTCTCAACCACTTATCTTTTCTGGGATATTTTACCCTATAAGCAAGTATTCCCATAAGTAGAAAAACAGTGCAATTGGGATCGAAGATTTCTTTAACAGGATTTATTCTAACATTATAAGCCCCTAGTCAGATTCAAGTATCCAACTTTTTTTTTTAATTTATTGATAAAATAGTCCTTCCTCTCCTCAAAATGGGAAATTACTTCCAAAATCCTACTGTGCAGAATCAAAATTCATCTTAGAACTGTAATTCTCACCATCCAAATAAGAGCTACTAGGTAAGCAAATAAAAAAGGAATGAAAAAAGAACTATAAGTCAGTTTTAGAAGTTTCATGGTTCCTAATTCTGCACAGTGGGACTCACAATAGCTAAGGCTTCTAGCTCATAAATTAAGGAATCTGAAATATATTCAGATTTAAATCAGGGATCTGCTTGGTAGAGTGCCATGGGACAAAGCCCTGGAGGGAGGAGGGGCCCAAGAAAGCTGGGTAATATTCAAGGATCACCTCCTTCAAGCTCGGGAGCGATGCATCCCGACAAAGAGGAAGTCAGGCAAAAACGCCAGGAGGCGCCTGCATGGATGGACAAGGAGCTCCTGGACACACTCCAACACAAAAAGGAAGCCTACAGAGGGTGGGAGCAAGAACAGGTAGCCTGGGAGGAATACAGAGAAATTGTCCAAGCAGCCAGGGATCAGGTTAGGAAAGCTGAAGCCCTGGTAGAATTACATCTGGCCAGGCACGTTGAGGGCAACGAGAAAAGCTTCTACATGTACGTCAGGGATAAAAGGAAGACGAGGGGAAATGGGGGCCCTCTCCAGAATGAAACGGGAGACCTGGTTCCCCGGGATATGGAGAAGGCAGAGGTACTCAATGACTTTTTTTGCCTTGGTCTTCACCGGCAAGTGCTCGAGCCACACTGCCCCAGTTGCAGAAGGCAAAGGCGGGGACTGGGAGAATGAAGAGCTGCCCACTGTGGGAGAAGATCAGGTTCAAGACCATCTAAGGCACCTGAAGGTGCACAAG
>NW_008824414.1:4460990-4464438 GCF_000699105.1 Pygoscelis adeliae | reverse complement strand
GCCTGACAAATTTGGTGGCCTTCTACGACGGGGTTACAGCATTAGTAGTTAAGGGAAGAGCAACTGACATCACCTACCTGGACTTGTGCAAAGCATTTGACGCTGTCCCACACAACATCCTTGTCTCTAAATTGGAGAGACATGGATTTGATGGATGGACCACTCCATCATCCACTCGGTGGATAAGGAATTGGCTGGATGGTCGTACGCAAAGAGTTGCGGTCAACAGCTTGATGTCCAAGTGGAGACCAGTGACGAGTGGCGTTCCTCAGGGGTTGGTATTGGGAATGGTGCTGTTTATCATCTTTGTTGGTGACATGGACAGTGAGATTGAGTGCACCTGCAGCAAGTTTGCCGTTGACACCAAGCTGTGTGGTGCGGTCGACACACTGGAGGGAAGGGATGCCATCCAGAGGGACCTTGACAGGCTTGAGAGGTGGGCCCGTGTGAACCTCATGAAGTTCAACAAGGCCAAGTGCAAGGTTCTGCGCATGGGTTGGGGCAATCCCAAGCACAAATACAGGCTGGGTGGAGAATGCATTGAGAGCAGCCCTGAGGAGAAGGACTTGGTAGTGTTGGTTGATGAGAAGCTCAACATGACCCGGCAATATGCGCTTGCAGCCCCAAGGCCAACCGAATCCTGGGCTGCATCAAAAGAAGCGTGGCCAGCAGGTTGAGAGAGGTGATTCTCCCCCTCTACTCTGCTCTCATGAGACCCCACCTGGAGTACTGCGTTCAGCTCTGGGGCCCCCAACATAAGGACACGGACCTGCTGGAGCGAGTCCAGAGGAGGGCCGCGGAGATGATCAAAGGGCCGGAGCACCTCTCCTATGAAGACAGGCTGAGAGAGTTGGGGTTGTTCAGCCTGGAGAAGAGAAGGCTCCGGGGACACTTTATAGCAGCCTTCCAGTACCTGAAGGGGGCCCACAAGAAAGCTGGAGAGGGACTTTTTACAAGGGCATGTAGTGATAGGACAAGGGGTAACGGCTTTAAACTGAAAGAGGGTAAATTTAGACCCTGCCTACGGCAGGGGGGGTGGAACTAGATGATCTTTAAGGTCCCTTCCAACCCAAACTATTCTATGATTCTATGAAATGTTTAATGTAGTTTCTCCACACTGTGAGACATATTGAAGAAAGCGTGGTTTGACAGCTATGACGTGATCTTTAATTAGTCATTGATAGCTTCTGCTATTCAGGAACCATTAATACAGCCAATCTCTCGTGTTGTTAAATACATTGACAGCTATGCAAATATAAAAGTGTCTGAATATAATATACATATGTATTCTTTTTTTATATGAAGTGAGTCTAGGTAGACAGGAGGCTTCCAATGGGGAATAAATAAATTTAATATTTCTGCTCCTCTGTTGTAATAGTGTTTGCAGTTGAAGATTTCCCCTTTTGCTGCTGACTGAGTAGAGACCAACAGTAGATCCTGCGATTCTATCCTAAGAAATAAATAACAAATTTTGATGATGCAGTTAGCGGTTTCGTCTTACCTCTTCCTCAGGGAAAATAAATATGCAGTCAAAAGCATTTTTATGTTGGTGCATCTATAGCTACATCCATTCTAGCAATTCCATTGTAATAAAAACATTAGGAAAAATGAGTACAACATCTTTAACTGACAGTACTGTAAGAGAAAGTTTCCAGCTTATGCTTGGTTTTAAGAAACTAGAGAGATACCACACTGTTAAGTGTAAGCTAGAAGGGGGTTTTGTATTTGATTTGCTGTTTGTTTCCAATCTTGTTCCTAAAAAAACTGAACTTCTGATTAATCTTTACTAATTTCAATCTTTTCTTTCTTATACTTTGTTAACAGGCTTGTCTTGTGCTAAGGTAAATCTGGGTGAAACTGAGAAGAACGGTACTTACTTTCAAATCCAAATGGAGCAGTGTGCCAAAGCAGCTCAAGAGACCCATACCCTGGCACGTGTTATGGGAACCACGGATCTCGACAGCATTTTCTGTCAAGCTATGGAGGCCTGTATGGGAACTAGCACTTCAGGTAAGAAGTTTCGGGGAGGCCTTCCCAAATCAAATACCTTTCTGGCATATACCTGGCATTACCTAGCAAGAAGGGCCAGAGACATTCAATAGCTCTAGCCTTACCAGAAAATATCCACTCCAAACAGTTTACTCAGATATTGTTTGTACTACCGTCCTTCAGAACGATGAGGGAACTGTGACATGATGTATTCCTCCTTACGGACAACTTGTGGTGTTGTGCACTGTGAAATAACCTCCTTCCATTCACTGATTCATGGATGTATTTAAAATTAAAACACCCATTTTTAAATATTCCTGTATGTTTATCAACATATTTTAGGGATCTGATAATTTCTCTCTCTTGGTTTGCTGAAAGGATATGTCCTGTTACCTGCAATTGCACATGCACCATTCAGTAATTATGCAAATAGAGACCAGCATGGAGAAATTTAAAACAATCCCTGCATCAGAGACTACACCATTTTCACAAAGGTAAAAAGAAAAATTTTTAAAAAAATCTAAATTGACTACTTGACTGGTTTTATTTTTGCTTAGATTGTTCTACAAAGTGTTGACAGTACGTTCTTCTAGTATACAAATCACAAAGGAATTACACTTGAAAGTACAAAAAAGATGTTCAGGGGTCAGGTTTTTAACCACGTTTGTAATTCTGCTTTTTAGCTTTGAAAAAGAGAAAAAACCATCTTTCACCTTTGCGTTTTTAGAGAGAAAAAGTCACGCTACTATCGATAGTTATCAAGTAAGGTAATGTTTTCTGTAGTTATACAGGTTATTTTTTAAAATTCTTTTATTAGTCTCCCTGTAGAACTACCGGGGACCTCAGTGGGAGTTAAGCGTACATACCCGTTGTTAAGCACACGAGGCCTGATGGGTTCTTTTTGTCCTACAGCCAGTGGTATTCTGTCGTTCACCTGCCTGTGGGTCAGGACACGCGACTACAGCAGCCGCAGCCCACCACCTAGCGGTGCCCAGCATTCCCGCAAACTGGTGACAGGCGTCCCTTCACTTCCCCGCTCCCCTTCGGTTCAGACGGCTTCTCAAAACCGCTGCCACCACAGGGTGAAGCTCCGGCCCAGATTCAGTCAGTCAGAACCACCCAGAGCCTTCGCGCGCTGAGAAATTAAACGTAATACTGGATACGCCTTAAACGATACGGCCATCGCGCTCTTCCTTCTTCCAGAGAGATACAGGCAGGTGCTTGTCAATTCTAGGTTTTGGATTATGAGTATATATGGTTTGGGGGTATGGACACACGTATCGGGGACAATCTTGGACAATGCTTTTTTTCCTATGCTAGCCTCAAAACATTGTTTTAAATGAAACTCCTTACGGTATTTAGACTTCTGGGTGAAACCGATACCTTTTTTCCTTACCTTTAGTTTCTTTGTATCTAAAGGTTATTTAGACTTGTATTAATCTTATAATATTTTCTAGAG
>NW_008824414.1:4459039-4460963 GCF_000699105.1 Pygoscelis adeliae | reverse complement strand
GAAACCTGTCATAAGGTAAGCAATATACAAAAAGCATTCTAGGCCAGATTATTCTCTCATATCGGTCAAAATACAAAGATTTTGCTAAGTAGAATTCATCCAGACCCGGTATGGCTAAGAAGGGAATCTAGTCTGCCATGTAATTTTTTGAGGCTTCTGTATTTTAGTTCAGCTTGCAGGTCGACTTTCTGCATTCCTCTTCAAAGTCATTATATTTAAGTTTAGCTATTCTGGGGTTACGGATTTACCAGCGTGTAAAATATATATCCATTTAACTTTCCTCATGTGTAAAGCTCACCTGAGGACATCTATTTGGATGGGCTTTTGGGTTTCAGAAGCAAAAGAGGGAATAAATTTTATTACACTGCAGTTGTAGAATCGGTACTGCTAAGTGAGGTTTGTGCATACGCCAAAGATTTACTATCGCATTTTATTGAAAGCCATGTTTTCAGATTTCCTCACTTGATCATACACAGGACAAAATGATGCAACAAATCCAGGGACCTAAACCAGAGTGCTTTGATATTTTAGGAAAACATTTGGCATCATTTGAGCACAGAGACACTATTTTAAGTGATGACCTTGCATCCAGATTGCAAACAGATACCGTTTCTGGATTCACACAAATGATGATGTTGTAGATCTGTACATTAATTACAGGTGGTTCTAGTAAAAAAAGATAGAAAAAGTGTTTTCCTTATCAGCGGTTCAAAAAAAAAGCATTTAAGAAAATGTATTAGACAAGTATTAGTTTCTTTCACGTCAAAGTATTATTTCTGTAGTTGGCAAAATGGGAAACTTTGGAGTATAGTGGGGTTTGGAGGATTAACAGCGCTGCGTTCAACGGCTTGATAAAGTACTCCCCTCAATCCTTGGTATCAAAGTTAAAATATTATTCAATTATTGCGATATAGTTTTGCAACATCCTGACCATGTACGCTCAATTAACACTAAAACGTCATTCAAGCCACAGAATTTTGCAGTATAAGATCTACGACATCTGCCTAACATGTAGATGAGCATTTAATGATCATCTTGTGTTCCTTAGCAAGATCGGGACCTGACACCGGCAAGACACTGTGAGGAACAGTTAGGTCCGAAACGCCCACTGATGAAGGTAACCACGTAAAAAAGACTTCTGGAAACGTAAGCTTCAAAGGAGAGATGGCGGGAAAAGATTTAGAGCAGAAAAAAGAAAATATAAATAGCAGGAAAGAGCTTAAGAAAGAAAAGGAGGTAACGGGTGACCGCTACTGCACGTAGCACTGGAGGCAGGTAACTGAGGGTATGGACCGAAACCCACGTTGTGCAGCGCCTCAGAGGCCCCGGCAAAGAGTTTGCATTTGGGACACTGAAGAATAGGAAACTGCAGAAGGGTTTTAGAAACGGAGACAGTGGCTTGGCCAGAATAACAGCGTTACTAACTGACTGAAGATTTAAAAGTGGCATTTTGAGGACAGGAAGATAGGAGAAGGTTACAATAATTGAGACAAAGTGATAACCTTAGCATAGCATTTTTGCTCATAGCTTAGGAACAAAAAAAAAATCCACCCCGTATTCCTTGATTTTTAATTTTCTCTGTAACTTTTATACTTGAGATAGCACGGATTTGGTTGTCATCTTCCAAACCTTGACACATTACTTGAAGTTTGGTCTAGCATTTCTGCAATTGTTCTACTGGGCTCAGGAGAAGTCTAATTACAAATAAGAACTAACTCCCGAGTTCTGTTGCTGTTTTGCCGCTTCTCTGCAGCAGCTTTTCAGAGCTAGATGTTGTGTGGATACGCGCGTACGTCCGGTTACCGATAAACTAACACTCCGCCTGTACCCGCCCGGCGGCAGTGCGTATTACGGAGTTAACAAAGGAAGGGAGTCCCCCTACGCGGTGTTCCGGGACCCCTCAGGTGGCAGGGGCCTGCTGAGG
>NW_008824414.1:4411159-4457830 GCF_000699105.1 Pygoscelis adeliae | reverse complement strand
CCTCCACGCCCTTCCGAGCGGCGTCGCTCCGCGGTGCCGGGCACAGCCGCGGCCTCGAGCTGAAATACCGCCGGGACTGACGGGGGAGGCTTTGCCCTGCTCCGGTCTCGGGACTTTGCAGAACTATTTTGTTTCCTCCTGTGACCCAGCGGTTCTCCTGCAGCTGACAGGCCCCTCTGGAAACCCAGCTGTCCAGTGAAACTTGGCGGGTCATCCCCTCGTGTCTTTTAAACTGTTAGCTGTTGTATAAGAGCTGGTTTCGTTGGTGTGGATTATGATCTCCTTGAGAAGCGTGTTAGAGGATTGAAGTCGTAGCAGCAGGTGTTGGTATGAAAGGTGTAATCCGTCTGGGGAGGAAGAGTTGGCAAACAGGCTTGACTGCTCAGTGTTCCTCTTCGCTGCCAGCATTCCTCCAGCGGCTCCCTTGTTGTCCAGTAGGTTACGGTGTGGGCTAGTGAAGTCTTTGGGTCCGAGGGACATCAGGTATAGGTTTGCCAAGAAGAAATCGGTTCTGGTGTAAACTGACAGTTACAGTCGCTGGACAAACATGTAATGTCGTTGTTCTCTAGTGCTCTGCCTAATCAATTCTGTTTATTCTCAGGTGTAGGAGTGGTTCCATTCCCTTTTGAGTAGGGAACAAACTGCATTAAAAAAAAAAGTTATGTGCACTATAAATATATGTTTGTCTATAAGTTTTTTTTTTTCTTCTTGAGGAGTCGTTTATGTTTCCAGAAAATACTTAGAAAAGTGCTCTGTTACAGGCAGATGAAGTTTCTGTTGAATTGGTGTTGTATTTAATCCAATGATTCTGCTGATGACAGGGAAAAAGTATGACACATGATATGACAGTAGGTATAAATAATAAAAGTAATCCGTTAATGAGACTACCTAGTGTAGAGAAGGAAAAGGTGCAAAAGCAAATTACTTAAAACTTTGGTTTTCATTAGCGATAACGTCAGGGTTTTTGAAGTATTTTAGAGCGATGATGAAGTACTGCAGGAGTTTGCGCTTGCTCTGACTGCTGTCACATAGTGTGTACCTCAGTGCTGGTGAACATCGATATAAGGTTATGCTTGGCAGCAGGTGGCTTTCTTGGTCCAGGTGTGATGGAACCTTAGTAATGCAGTGTTGTATAGAAGTTAGAAGGCCTTTCCAAGAAGCAGCATTTGAAATAATGTACAATCACAAGTTTGTGTTTTTTTGTTTTTTTTTTTAATTACTGTTGTACTAGAAGAAAAACACTAGAGAAAAAGATATCTATAAAAAGCCCATGGGAGGAGCACTGCTTAGGAGTGTTGCTGTTACTTTCTATTCTTGAAGTAGGAGAAATTAGTAGAACGTATTACTGAGCGACACACTACTAAGCCTCTTCTTAAGTGAGTGTCATGGTTTAACCCCAGCCAGCAACCAAGCCCCACACAGCCGCTCGCTCACTCCCCTCCGGTGGGGTGGGGAAGAGAATTGGAAGGGTAGAAGTGAGAAAACTCGTGGGCTGAGGTAAAGACAATTTAATAAGTAAAGCAAAAGCCACGCACGCAAGCAAAGCAAAACAAGGAATTTGTTCCCTACTTCCCATGGGCAGGCAGGTGTTCAGCCATCTCCAGAAAAGCAGGGCTCCATCACGCATAACGGTGACTTGGGAAGACAAACGCCATCACTCCAAACGTCTCCCCCTTCCTCCTTCTTCCCCCCAGCTTTATGTGCTGAGCATGACGTCACATGGTGTGGGATATTCCTTTGGTCAGTTGGGGTCAGCTGTCCCGGCTGTGTCCCCTCCCAACCCCTTGTGCACCCCCAGCCTGCTCGCTGGTGGGGTGGGGTGAGGAGCAGAAAAGGCCTCGGCTCTGTGTAAGCACTGCTCAGCAGTAACTGAAACATCCCTGTGTTATCAACGCTGTTTCCAGCACAAATCCAAAACACAGCCCCATACCAGCTACTATGAAGAAAATTAACTCCGTCCCAGCCAAAACCAGGACAGCGAGGCACTGTGAACGATGAGAATGTGAAAGGAGACAGGCTGATGATTTTGAGTGTATTTATTTCCTTTTCATAAAATGAGGAGAGTGTATTGGGTTATTTTGGGAAGCTGATGGTTTCAGTAGTTACAGCACTGTAAGCTGCTGTAATGGTAGGTACCTTGTAGTAGACACTGTAGCCCCATGTAAGATTGAATGACTAAACTGCCTAGAAATTCCACTTAATGATACTGGAACTTGGCTCTCCTTGTCTACTGCAGACCTTCTGCATAGTGAGGATAAATAGTCTAACTTAAATGTGCTGTTACTTGTTTTTTTGTTTGTTTTTTTTAATTGTGATTGATGTGGGGTAGTAAACTGAGGTGAAGGCACTAGAGAGCATAAGCAGTTGTAGATAAGTTTCCTGTACTGAAATCATTCTCCCCTCCCATGTAGCAGAGCTAGAAGGAGTGGGTGTGATTTGGAATAAACAAAGTCTAAAACACCTTGAAAGGCTTTTTAAATGACCCTCCTCTGGGAAGCTGGTACTTGTGAGGTTATTAGCTTTCATCATAAAAAGTATTTTAACAGGTGAGTGAGACTGGAGACAGTTTAACAATAAGTCTAGGACAACACCATGTATCACTTATTACTGCGGGCAACTGGATAAAAGAGCTCTGTGCAGGAGAATCTCTGTGGCTTAACTAGAGCTAAAATAATGTTTTATTTGGAGATATAAACCATTCTTAATAGCCTGTAAATAGGCATCTCTATAATGAAAAGCTTTTCAAGGAAGCTGGAAGTGTACTGAGATGCGTAGCTGCTTTCTGAAAGGTGGAGTCAATGACTGAACTCCATCCAGCACCAGTTGTCAAGCTTGTAGAGCAGTTCCCTGTTTCACTGGTAATAGGTTAGGCTGTTATTTATGTACATGCCTCATTCTTTGTCCTGCTCAACTCCTGCATCTCATATCTCTGGTTCTGGAATAATGTGATTTATATTACCTAGTCTTAAAAAAACACCAGCCAAAATCGAACAAACAAAGAAAAAAAAAATCCCACCCAAACCCCGTAATCACTCCAGATCCCAGCTAATTGTCTTCCAACCTGTACGTCAGATTCCAGCACTTTTCTCCCTTGTCAAAGTCATAGCACTCAGGTGCTTTCTTTGTGCGTCAGTTCCTCCTCCCTCTGGTTACACTGAAGTTTTCTGAGGAAAGGTCTTGTACCTTCCTAGCCTAGACAGGAGATGGGGAAAAGTGACAACATCTTCTCACTGCTGTCGCAGGGCATGCCCCAGTGCGGTAGCCATGCTTTGATTTTCTGTTTTCAGTGGCTCAGAACGATGTGAGACTCTCTGGCTGCCGAAGAGGAAAAATATCTGGAGGAATCATGTTTACTGGAATGTTTGAGATTATTTTGGGGTGGGGAAATGAACTAATTTTCATCACTTTTCTGAATGGTGCTTGCATTTTTTGAATGCTTGGCGGCTATATAGTCTAGAAGGATACTTATGATATCAATGTTTCTTCTAAAAATTTACTATTGCTAGACTTCCTTTGGATAAATCACCTGGCTTTTTTTTTTTTTCTTTCTTTTAACAAGATTGGCATTTATTTTCCTTTTAGGAAGATTTTTGATCATAATGTTACCATTTTCTTGATAAACTAATCAAAGCAATGGGTGAACAGATGGTGCCTTGCTTACTGTAGAAAAACTTAGTGTTGACTACAATAGAAGCCTGTGCCATTCTCTCTGTTTCTCTGACATGCTATGAATTGCCTTGGTCAATGTTGTACAACTTCCTATGAAAGAAATTGAGTAAGGTGAATTGCCTCAAACCCTTAGTTAATGTAGCCAGAAATGGGGGGGCGGAGAGGGGAAGGGAAAGTAGGAGAACTGGAGGAAATAGGCTGTGCCAGACAAGGGGTGCTGTAGATGAGAGGTTTTGCACAAACAATAGCAAGACTTTAAAAAAAAAAAGAAGAAAGAGAGAGAGAGAGAAAACCAAGCACGTATACAGTAGATGACACACTGAAACGCCAAACACTGCTGAAGTTTTTGTTATTGAACTGCTGATCTAAAGAGCACTAAGCCTTAGTGCTCATAGTGAAACGATTAAATAAGCTACAGAAAAACTTCTGTGTTCTGTGGCTTTGTCTATTCCTGGTGGTGTTCCAATGCAGATGAAAACAAAAGGACACATACATGATGCAAACTCAATGGGAGGATCATCTCTTTCACTGGGAATGACAGAGATTTTTTCAAACTGGAGTGCTTCAGAAACATGCAAAGTCAGCAGTGCATGCTAGGGGCAACACTTAACCGTAACTACAAGAGCAAGCCATTGTAGTACTGTCCAGTGCTGGACTTGAATGGTGAAGTGATAACTTTTTAATATTTGCATGTGTAGAAGATCTTTCTTGATGTGCTAGGCCGATGATGGTCTGTTTTTCCAGTTGGCAAGACATAACATGGAATGCAGAATCTAGAGTGTCTTTCTAGCAGAAAGAAGGCAGGAATTCACGCACAAAAATTATTTCATAGACAACTATATTATTGTCCTGGAGTCTAAAACATAATAAAGCTTTGGCAGTTCTAACTATTGTCAGTCTTAACTACAAGAAGTTTTCTTCTGAAGTTACAGAGGTATAAAGCTGGCTGCAAAATTAGATCTGAATCCTATTTATATATTGAGTCCTGTTTATCTGTTAGAATGCATATTCATTCTGTGTATTTTTAGGGTGTAAACCAGAGAGGCCTGAGGACACTCTGAAGACACTGAAAAGTTGCAGTCCGTTATTTGGAATACACGTTATGAACCCTTTCTGGAGCATGTCTACAAGTTCTGTGCGCAAGGTAGATATTTAATGAGTGAATGCCATAAGGTGTTAACATGCATTGAGGGGCAGTAGCAGTGCTGGAAAAGACCATCAGATGATCTACAAATACAGTTGGAGTGTGTGTTTTATCCCGAGGATTGTGATCATCTTCAATGAAAGTGTAAGCTAGCTTTGAGCTGTATTAACTGGAATGTGACTGTGGATGGAGTCTACTCCAGAATTTGTCGACTTTTCTTATCTGAAGCATCTTTAAAGGAAAGATGAAACAAACTTGTTCAAATGGTTCAAACACTTATTTCTTAGGACATTTGTTTACTGTCTTATATAGACCTTAGCCAGGTATTGCACATGCAGCAGGCGTTGACAAAACTGCGCCTCCATAATGCTATTGCTACTTTAGATTGTGTGTGTAAAAGCATGATAGTTCTGGGGTTAATCGCTTCTCAGGTGTTCAGTGCTAGGGCAAATTATATAACTTTGTTGATGATGCTTGTGACGTAGGTATTGTTACGTCCAAGTCTCAAGCGCTTTGAAACACTATAGCCTAAATCACACCTTCAGTCACCACAACTCGCCTAATCTCAAGTCTGTAGCCTGCAGGTTTGTCTTGGAAATCTATAGAATGATTTTGATGCCTGTATGTAGTACAGTCTTGTCTAGCAGTGTAGCAGTGACCAATTAAGTAGAAAAGTTTTTTGTTTTTTTTTTTTTCTTTTTTAATAAAAGACAGCATAGGCGTAAAAAGGTTGCTATAGCAAAACTGTTTAAACTGGGCTTGATACCACTGTCAAACGGTGATTATCCTGTGGTGGGAATGGGCTATACGATCAGCTCCCAGTGGGATGTTGGTGTCTTAAGCACAGGCAGGAAGTGAAATACATGAAGTTTTCGGTAGAAAGTTCTTATTTCATCTCAGCTTTACGACACTACTTTTAAAGACTCTTTGAAGTCTAGAACGTGAGGATGCTTGTCAGTGGAAATGATTTATCTTGATGCACTGTGTGCTAGAAATAGATTGACTTCTAAGCTGATGTTACATGCTGTCTGGTTCCAGTTTCTAAATAAATGTAAGCCACGTTAAGCATTTGTCCTAATCTGTAGATTTCCTATCCAACATTGATTACTTTTGTACACGGCAGGGGGGTTGGACTAGATGACCTTTAAAGGTCTCTTCCAACCCAAACTATTCTATGATTTTATGATTGTAGGCTAGGTTTAAGTGAATAAAAGTCTATTTAAAAACAAAACCCAAAGAGTTTCCCCAACTCCCAAGCAATAGAACACCGAAACCCAAAATATGTTTCAGTGGCCAAACTTGCAATTAGCAAGGTTGGGTTTAAACCTGTGTTAAAATATGTTCGTATGCTAAATGTTTATGAAATATGGCCTGTAATCTCGTGGTTCTTTTTTATCTAACAGAGACCTGAGGCTGAAGAGAAAACTTTGAGTGGAGAGCTGCGAACCAGTCCTCTACGAGCCTCTACAAAGAAACAGTTGCCTTCTATTCCAAAGAATGCTGTGCCAATAACCAAGCCTGCTTCACCTGCCACATCATCCCAGTCGACAAATGGAACACATGCTTCTTATGGGCCTTTTTATTTGGAGTATTCCCTCCTTGCAGAATTGTAGGTTTTCACTTTTTTGTCTTTTTTAGGTCACTGGGCTTATGCTTCAGTAAGAAAATAAACATGCAGGGATCTGGTTCTTGCACGGTGTCTTTGCCTTAGTCCTTGAAGAAAGCAGTAAAACTTAAGTTCCACAAAAAAATGTTGTTTTTCTGGAGCAGCAGCCTCAATTTCTTGAGGTAGCAGTGGAGAGGAAAATGAGATGAGATTTTAAGGGTGTGTTTAGATGTGATTCTCTGAATTATTACATTTCTCAGTCTTCCAGTAAACACACGTCGGGTTTAGGCATCCTGACTAGTTATCTTAATAGCTTTTTGGTCAGAAATACCCAATTTTTGAAACCAGTATTAAAATAGAAGCAAGCAGATGTCTAGTGGGAAGATGGTTATGAATGTATGGTACTGTCTAATGGAGTTAGGATGTGGGAGCTTCCTTCAGTTGTTACATGGAACACTTGAAGGCCGCCTGGTATGGCTTATTAAATGGATATTAGGAAGACTATATTCTTTTCTGTCTTTCAGTGATACTTACCATGAAACTTATGAGGGAGGAGTTAGTGCGATTTAAATAGCTTTCTTTGGATCAGTTGCATTTGATCCAGTCTAGTGATTTGTAGACTGCTGTGGGAGCATACAAATCTCTATTTGTCTGCAAAACTTCCTAGGTATATAAAGTTACATAAACTGTTTTGTGCTACAAAGCTGAAGGGACTTCCTCTGTAACAGACATACTGGATTCTCAAGTATGTCGTGCCTTTTGGAATGAAATCCCTGGAGTCCTTACGCAACACTAAGTCTCAGTTCTTGCATTTAACCATTAAATTGAAACTGAGAACTCTCAAAACATGAACTTTTTTTTTCAGGGAACTGACCCCGACTTCTTAATTCAAGAAAGATGTTTTTCTTCTGCAGCATGCAAAAATATATTGGTATCACAATGTAAACTCCTCTAGCTTAACAAAGTCATTAGGGATATAATAATGAATATTATGGAAATTGTAAGCAGAGAACTGTGTTAATATTTTGCCTTAAGATTATTGTTTATTTGTGCAAGCATGTGGAGTTCAATTTAATGGGCCTATATGCCAAGTAACTGGAAAAGCTATGATGTGAATAATTGTTTATCATTTATAGTGTTCAGTAGAATCTGCATACCATATAACTACAGCTGGTTAAACTTACTAGCAACTTCTTGTGTTCGTTGATTTGAAAAATAGTAAAAGTAGCACATTTTGCCCTGGTAGTACTGTTGATTATCAAATGGACTTTCCTAATAGGCAAAGGGAGAGGAAGAAACATTTCATAATGCACTGGTCATTGATGACTGAAGATCGTGACTGGATTATCATCACAAGAAGTGAAATAGCAAATAAGTGCAAGTTTGGGAAAATTACTTGGTCCATCCTGTTAATGAGATGCCTGGAATCACTTGATCCGGATCTCTAATATACCCTGCTTCTTGACTGTCCTTTTTATTCTCTGTTACTTTGTTTTGTCAGTTGCCAGTGTAATTTCTGTTTGACCTGCAGCATAATCTCATCTAAAACTGGAAAACTACTTGTTTAAAATTGAAGTTAAAGCTTTGGTCACACTTCAGAATTAACTACAATTGACTGCAAATCTGCATTCAAAGTTACTTAATTGCATTTCTTTTTTTCTTTACTTTGAAACTGGGGATTTAGTAGATAAGTGGAAATTTCAGCACTGACATGCATTGAATGCATCTACTGGGGGAAGAATTTATTTCTACTTCTCTACTTACAGTTTTATCAGGAGAAATAATGTTTCCTGTTAGTAATTCTTTAAGTGGAGGGGTAGGAAACGCAAGAGGGAAAGAATATGGTTTCACTCGTTTTCTGCCACCTCCTTCTGTGAGCAATCTGCCCTTGGGAATTGATTGTAAGTTTGTGAAGAAGTCCCCTGTTAAGCTATTGGTAGCACGTTCTGTGTTTACTGTTGTCAGCTTGCTGTAGATTTAGTGTAGTTGTGGAGCTGTTCTAAATACTGATTCTAATTGCAGTACCTTGGTTGTAAAGCAGAAATTGCCAGGTGTCTATGTGCAGCCATCTTACCGATCAGCATTAAGTAAGTTGAAACTTAACTTTTAAATTTTTTTGTGTATATATATTTTTAAATTCTTTCACTCAAGCAAACTTTCTCACCTGCAGTGTGGTTTGGTGTAATATTCATAAGAAATGGGCTCTACCAGGATGGCGTGTTTAAATTTACTGTCTATATTCCTGATAATTACCCAGATGGAGACTGCCCGGTAAGTGGCTGTGTGTGTCTTGGGTTTAAGTGTGACTTTTTGTTAAAGCTAATATACCAATTAGCTTCTCATTTTCTTGAACTAGTTTTGTTCAGCTGGCTGGGCTCATTTGCGATGTCTTGTACATATTTCCTAACATCTGTGGAGGAATCGTGTTACTCTGATTACTGAGGCTGGTGCAGAGTGAACTTCCTGATGTTAGATGCGTTAGAGTATTAAGTAATCAACCAGTTCTTTACCTCAACTCTTGATCTGCTACTTCCTTGGCAAGGAAGTTTATGTTGAAACGCTTAAAGAAGTATCCAGATTCTGAGTAGCGATATAATGGAACATAAAATCCAGGCACCTGTGCTGTGCTTGCTGTAGTGCTACAGGATTTCTTGTCTGTCTCTCTTCTAAATTACATTGAAACGAACTAAAAGAACTTGAGGAGGACGTTGGTGAAACAAGGGAGAGTGAGATAGGTAGTATGGCGTTACCTTCCATCTCTGCTTTCTCTTTTTAGGGAAAAGTATCCAAGTTATTACATTAATTAAAAAATAATAATCTTGTGGCAATCTGACTCTCTAGAGCAGAGCAGCCGGCCCTCTTGGACAAATTTCTTTAAGAGGAAGACTGGGGAACAGGTGTATGTAACTGCTGTAGCTGAGAACGAGTTGCTATGTCAGGAAGCTGTCTGCTTGGTGTCAAGTTTTGTGTAAAGCTGTCATCTTTAAAAGGACAGAACTAGTAGAAAACAGTTTCTTTCAAAGATTAGACTTTAGTATCTCTCATACAGCCATCATTCTTTTGCTAGCGTAGGGCTTTAAAATCTTCCTGTTGAAACTAAGTTTTCTTTTGGAAGAATGCACGAACACCAGAGGAAACTAGCTGTCCAGAACTGAAGACACCATGGTGTCACTGCACAGTTTACTTAAAAATGTGTAGGGTAAAAAAAGTGTTGATTGTAGCTCAGGTATGTAAAAAGCTTTCAGTCACAAATAGCTAAACCAGAAAAACTCCTTTAATCTGATCTTATCTGATGATATTACCTGTGTTGGCACTACTGCTTGTGCAGTTAGCTGGATTAGTTTCCTGATTTGGTGATAAGCATGTGAGAGAGGACAAGACCCTGCATGTAACATGGGTGTGTTGGGTTACAGTTTCACAGCTGGTATAAATAACTTCAGGTTGCTTTCTTTTAATACAGTAACAATTAATTAGTATTTGGAAGCAACATCTGACTGACCTTCACCCAGTGGTTTTAACATTAGGACTGAAGTTCTCATAATGAATTTCTCTTTTCTAATGCAGCGCTTGGTTTTTGATCTGCCTGTCTTCCATCCGCTAGTAGATCCTTTATCTGGTGAACTGGATGTGAAAAGAGCATTTGCAAAATGGAGGTTAGTGGTAACATATTGATGTATAATTTGAAAGAAGTTTGTTCCTTTCTTCATTGTGTTTTGTTCTTCTTAGGCGAAATCATAATCACATATGGCAAGTATTAATGTATGCTCGCAGAGTCTTCTACAAGATTGATACAGCTAGTCCTCTGAACCCTGAGGCTGCAGTGCTGTAAGTATCTTCCATGCATATGGACATGATCTCGTGAGAGATTTTTGCATAGACTTGCGGAAACAAGAGATTTGTAAAATTGTTTATCAGTTCATGGTCTCTACCTCTAGAGCTGGTTGCACTAGGAACTGAAGTTGAGGCTTTGCCAAGTCTGTCTGTGCTTCTAGAGCAGACCGGTGTCTCCTTGCAATTACTTAACATTACTTACTTCTCTCTTGCAGGTATGAAAAAGATATTCAGTTGTTCAAAAGTAAAGTGGTGGACAGTGTCAAACTATGCAGCAGTCATTTATTTGATCAGCCTAAAATAGAGGATCCCTATGCAATCATGTAAGTACCATGAGCAAATTCACCATGTCCTAACATTTCGAGAACAAGTTTTGGTATAGTTGTTGATTTGAAGCCTTTCGCTGCCAAGCCGACTGACCTGTTTTTTCTTACATTTATAGCAATACTTTGAGTATTCCTACCCTCATTTCCTTCTGTTTAGTATTGAATCGTAAATGTGATCAGACACTTGTGTTTGCTGGTTTTTCACTAAGCAACCAAGACTTAAAAAAACCAACCCCAACAAAGCCGCAAAACCACCCCACCTCCCTCAAGTAGAGATACCCATGGAGTAAATACTGCTTTTGGGCTTTCCTGAATTCAATTTGCATGACTGTAACTTTGATTATACTTCTAAGCTTGACTGCATGGGGGATGGAACAGTCAGCTCCATAGTGAATATGAGTAGTATTTCATGTAACACCTGCTGAATTGCTGAATTCTCATTGCAAACAAAAATGAAAACCTAAATATTTCTTGTTGAAAAGATCCATGACAATGTGAATTAACTTAGTGAATTAGTTCTTAACTGTGTGTTTTAACACTGAAAACTCAGACTTGTAGTTTACTTAAAATTCAAGAGACTAAACCAAGGAAAATTGCTGCTTTCTGCTCTGTCTGTGCTGTAGTTTGCAAAAATGCAAGGTAAGAGATAACTGTACTTTCTTCATAGTTTTTCTCCATGGAATCCAGCTATACATGATGAAGCTAGAGAGAAGATGTTGACTCAGAAGGTATGTGCAAAGTCCAGATTCTCACTATAGTAAGGGTTTATTGCCTGATAAGGGAAGAAAGGTTCTCTGTCTCTTTGTGGTGAACATGTACTAGACAGACCTTATTCCACCCCTCTTTTGGATCAGCAGGCATGCTGAAACTGTTTGGTCTCCTAAACTAAGCAGTTATGTCACTGTTCCAACTTCAGTGTGTTAAGCAATTAATCATTTAGCCAGCTGGAAAGCTTTGTTAGTACAATTGTTGGCACGCGTGGCAGATTTTTTTTGTTTAGGGATGGAAGGGAGGGAAGAAGGGGAAAGAAGAGATTTGCGGACTGCCTATTAGCTTGCTCTGCACTTGTCGTGACCATTGCCGCTTCTGCATAACCTGACAGTCCCCAACTTCTTTGTTCTCTTCTGTTGAGAGATCTTTCATTACTGAATCAAAGCTTCAGGGCTTTCTTCTCATTCCAAACTCTTTGAAGCAGGACAAGCAGAGTGAGTACCTTGCTCACATCTCTAATGCTGCTGATTTCTAATAAGACAGCTAATGGAAGAGTGCTTAGAGTTACTTCTATCACGAAGCACTCTTACTCATATAGCAAGAATGTGTTGGTTCGTATAGCTTTCACCTGAGCAACACCTTTGGTTTTGGGAGAGGGGGGTGTTTTGTTTTGTTAGTTATTTCTTTACACCTGACAAGAGCTGGCACACAGCAGTTCTGAGTCTGCGCTGAGTGGCATGACAAGTCAATCCACTTGCAGTGCCTAGGGATTCTGAAATGGTGGCTGGTATCTTTGCTGGACTGGCAAGGAAATGCACTCTGAATGTTTTAGTTACTGACTCGAGCTCCTTGCACTAGAGCTGTGGTGTAGTTTGCTGCTTTTTTGTAATAAAAAAATAAAAAAAATTTTTTTTTTTTTTGGTCAGTCCAAACTTCAGTCTTCCTCACTGCAAGCTTTAACTCCTGTTCTTGCGTGTCTTCTGGCATGAATGAGATTTTTACATTGATATTAATACAATACGCTGCCTGTAAGCTTGGTGTAGCAATGTTCCCACCTGCCAGAGTCCCAGTAGGGCTTGAGGTGAGGTGGCCTTTCTCCAGCCTTAGAACACACAGGAAAATATTTTGATCAGATTCTGACTTCTTGATGTTCTTATAAAAACTTAAAAAATATTTTTGACTCCCCCCCCCCTTTCTCCTTCATTCTCTACCTCCTCCTTTCTTATCCTTTAAATCAAAGACCTAAAGAGAAAGAACAGGTTGAGGTGCTTCAAATGGAAGGGATATGATGTTGTCTCAGAGACTGATAGCAAATGTGATACCAGTGATGACTTTTCTTTTGTCCTTTTTCTTTGGAAATGCATGTTAATTTCTTTTTAAGTGAAAACTAACATCTTCAGTAACTATTGCATGTATGATACTTCAGTTGCTGGAGTAGTTTGTTGATAGCAAGAATGCCCAAAATTCTGGGGGCCAAACTTCTGTGCCTTAGGAGATTTGTTCCAAAACGTCAGTGTAGCTGAGAACGTTCTTTTCCTTCCTTCTAAAAGGAAGTTCCCTAATCATGTATCCTGTCTTTCCTTTCTTCTGCAACCCTGGATCCTTGTTTATTACTCGTGTAATCCCTGTGCCTTGGGAAACAACTAGGCCATTCTAGAACTGTAGCCCAGGAAAGGCTGTGATGTCCCAGTTCCCTGCTGAGCACATGGCTTTCACTAGGTGATGTCCTGTGTGCAGCACATGATAGGCAGGTGCTACTCTGCCAGGCTCAAGCCTAACTGATCCCTCTTGTTTGCTGTTGTCTGATGTGTTACGGCAGTTCTGTCACGCAGTGTCACCTTTTACACAAAACATGGGGAGGGACCGAAGAAGTGCAGGTTCAGTTTTCTTGCTGACTTAATTTACTTTGTCATACTATGGGAAGCCTTTTGCCTGACAAAGTCTATTCACATAATTATCCCTTTCTAGAACTTGATGCGTCATTCCAGGTTTGGTGTAGTTGGCGTACAGATGATCTGATGAGCCTATAGCAGTGTGGAGGCAGGGCTAGTTCCTGATATGCAAAAAACCTGCAAGCTAGTCTGTTTCTTTGACCTGCTAGAGTTAGGTATCTAATTTACTAGTCTTAAACTACTTTAAGTCTACAGATGCTCGAAGTTGCACCTTTCTCCCTCAACTTGAAGCTTTTTTTGTTTGTCTTCTAAATTGCAATAGTCAGTCTCAAATGTTCATTGCATTGGGTTGGGTAGAAATAGCTACTGTCCAAGCATTTAACCGTGATAAATGCTCAGGGAAGGGAAGGACCATCATTGGAAAGCATTAAGAAACTACATGGTATAGCAAAGGTATGAGTTGCTACTTTGCTATGTTAATTCGCATTCAGAAGCCTTCCGTGGCGTGGAGCGCTCCTCCGCAGTATGCCCAGCATCACAAGGTAGTGTGTTACAGTTATAACGTCAGGATTAGACAGAAATGTTTTGATTTGGATTGACACTTCTTTCTGTAGAACAGAGAAGTTTGGCAAATAGCAGTGCAGTGGTGCTGGGCCACGGCCTTCAAGCAAAAGGCACTATTCCAAGAGTATCTTTACATCTTTATGGTACGATGGGGTAGCAGCACGTGAACTAAGTCGTTAAAACTCCCCTGTAGCATCAGGGTGGTTCTACAGATGCCACACACGTTCACAGAAATTAAACCGATAGCCATTTTACTGTTCCTCTTCGAGGAGAGGAAACGATGCTAGCCTCTTTTATGGTTGTATTTGCCAAAGGTAAAATGGACGGGGAGGGACTTAAGAGGCTTTGGAGTATCTAATAATGCTGACTTTAACTTTCTTCTACCTAGAAGAAGCCAGAAGATCAGCACTGCAAAAGCATGCATGTTTCTGGCCTGTCATGGGTAAAGCCTGGCTCAGTTCAGCCTTTCAGCAAAGAAGAGAAGACGATGCCTACTTAGCTCTTCTGGACTGTGGTGCACAAAACACTTTCTGTGGGTGGAGGGAATATAATGGAGGGAGAAACAGCAAAGCAGCGGTTTCCTTCTTGACTACGGATTAGTAAAAACCGAACGGTAGCAGTGACTCCAGTAAACCTGTTCAATGGATTACTGACTCTTAATGTTTTACATATGCATTAGGTTTTAAAGGCTTGCCTGGAGTTCGGAAGTCTCTCTTGAACACTGCAGTACTTCTACCTGAAGACTGTCTAGGGTGGGTAATTCCTCAGGGCTCTGAAATGCCTGGAGGTTTTGGGTTGGTTTTTAAGCTTTTATTTTTTCCCTCCAGGAATAGCAATTTTTTAAAAAAACTTAAATTACTGGCAGAAATATTAGCATTGGAAATATGATGCCAGAGGTAAGCTGTGTTCATGTAAACTAATATAGCAGAGTTAAACACTATATTTAATGGTTTTAAATACTTTGGTTTCTATTGTAAATATATTAGAATTTGAAATTGTAAATAGATGGTTCATTGACTCCATTTAGCACTTTCAGAGGTAAAGCTGGGGATGATGTATGATGTATTATTGATTTGTAAATGGATATTGTCACTAAAGCGCACATTAGTCTGACAGGGTAAAAGCAGAATGTCAGGCTTGTTAGACTTTTATTACATAAACACTAAAATCAAAGCTTTTAATGGTGGTCTCTTGAGCTAATAAAATCTTAGAGGATTTTAGATTCCCTAGGTGTCTAGGGGATTACTTAGGATAGCTTGACTAATGTGTGTTAATAGTGACATCTTAAAATAAAAAGAAACCGTGATCTAGCTTTTGTCCCTCTGTCTGTTGTGGACATTTAGCAAAGACTGGAACCGGAGTGGAAGCACCTGGCTACATATGTACTTGCCTGCATGTGTATTCGGGGTGTTAATGGGCTAACAGGTTGTACCGAAGGGACTGGTTAAATACAGTTGTGTTCCACATGCAGGAAGACCTTCTAAAGCATGTGTGAGCTCAGGACAGAATCTTTTACTTTTTGCAAGAGTCTTCCTAGTGTCACAGGCTAGCATAATGCCTTGCTCTTGCCTAACGGGATTTTCCTGTCCAAGCCTGTAATGTTAACCCTTTACAGCTGGGCTGCTTTTTCTTTGGCTCCTCATACCTGTACTGATGGCATTAATGCAAACCCTACTGTCTAGTAACAAGTAGCAGTGACTTCATATATAAGCATGATATGGTGTTTGGGGAGGGTGGGGAGTGGTGTGGTGTGTGTTTGGGTTTTTGGGGGGGGGTATTGTCTTCTGGTTTTATCTGACAAGCTAAATACACTTGTCATATAACAACCTTTCCCTGTTTTTGAGAACAACTTCTTAGCTCTTAAGGAAATAGACAAAGACTTCACAAGTAATATGCTATTGTATACCAAATGATTAATTTAATGTACTGCTAAGGATGACCTGAGTGGTTTCTGTGCAGCACTTAACATTGTATAAGTTAAGTACTTTGTTTTAGGTAATGTTGAAATCTTAATGCATGATGTTGCTTTAAACCTTTTAAAGCTTCTGCCTTTGAGATGCAGCGGTTTCCTGGGGCTGCCTGGAGTGTCTCTAGTGCTGCTGGAATTCCTCTTTAGAGAGAAGGTGGCAGAGGGTATGAGGAGAGCAAGGATCCCCTTTCAGGCAGAGAAGGAAGTGCATCCAAAGGTGCATTTCTTGGGGCTACTCTTTCTTCTTTAACTCCCCTCATCTTATAAAGGGTCTGTTACAGGACCTAAGTTCTTGACTAAATGCTAAAATGTTCTTTCTAAACCTTAGTATATCCATTTATACTCAGTGTAATAAGAGAAATACAATTTAGAGTGGCTCCTTGCTAAACAAATTCGAGGTTAAAGTAAGAGGAATTCTAAGCATAAGTTACCAAGCGGGTGCTTCTGAGCAAGGTATTTGCAACTGCACTGTTGCCTTCAGCTTTCTGAAAGCTCTTGCTAGCTCTGTATGTGAGAGGTATGGGTCTATGTAAACTGAAGGCTCTGGCAGGCTCTGGTCATGTGAATTAGTACAGCAGATTTAAACATATTTAATGGCTTTAAATGCACTGGGTTTTTTACTGTAAACTGTATTGAAAGTGGTGGTTGAGCGCAGATCTTCCAAAAGGATATTTTTGCGAAAGTGAGTCAATCACTGGGTGAGATGTCTGTGACTTGGTATGATTTTGTAGGGCAATTAACTCGGAGTAAACTCAGTTTCTACTATCTTCAACACAAATCTGTCTCCTCTAGCTCAGAGCTCAGTCCAACTTTGTTATGAGGCTGAGAAGATGATGTGTTAAGGCAGTGGTATTTAAAAATGGATAGGGAAGTCTAGAGCTAATCTTCAGTCTTTAGTAGCTCTCTGAAGGTTGCTGCTGATAATGTTTTCAGACAATTGCAAAGTCATTACTAGAATAATTCTGTGTATTTCCACTTACGTCACTATTGCCATGTCATCCCTGGAGAAGCTCATCACAAACAATCTAGTACTTTGATGTATCAGTAACTAGAGTAAAGCCAACAGACTTGGCATAGGATGTTTTGCTGTTTGAGTCTTGAAACAGTGGCTACTGTTAGGAGAAGCTCTGTATCTGTTTCTACAGTAACACTAGAAACCAGCACCAGCAAGATAGCTTCAAACTACGTGTTGCTTTCTTGCTAGTAGTGGTGGCTTGTTGGAGCAAAACGTTCAACTCCAAACCTCGGAATAAACCTATGCAAATAAGGGATTTGAGATTTTTTTGTGGTGGTTTCTCACTTCTCCCATTCCTACCCCTTGGGGAGGAAGGAGTGGGAGGAGGCTTAGGACTTGCAAGAAGTTTGCTCTTAAAGTAGTTTTTTGAAAAAACACGTTTCATAAATAAACTGTTAAGTCCTGTCTTCAGATCAAAAACTTTGAGGAGAGCGTAAAATTCTGAATTGGCACTTTGGTTTGTATACTCTTTCCTATAGTAGGAACATTCTACCTCTTTATTTAAAGATGGTTTTTCTAACATCGTTTTTGCATTCTTTATCTGGCGTGCTAGAGTTAGTTATTTTGTGAGAACAGGACTTGGGTGGCAGGTAGCTGTAACCCTTTTATGATTTTTTCCGTGTGTCAGCATAGAAAAGAAGCAGAAACCTGTGGATCTTGGAAGAAGGCAAGCGATTTGCTCTGCTGTTCCTGTTGTCAGCTCTGTGATGACATGTGCAGAAAGACTTTCTGTCCTTCCCTCTCTTCCTTACCCACCATGGGAGAGCAAAAGGAAGCAGAAACCTTCTGGAGCGGTTGCTCAGTGCCACAGCTGTTTCTTGAAAAGCTAGTGAGTAGGAGCGCTAGAGGGTGTGAGTGTGTGTGTGTACGTGCGCACTTGTGGTTTTCCTCCTGTGTGAGCAAAGGAACAGATAACTGGGCACATAGCACTTCTCTGCTGCAGCCCTCCTGATTCAGTGATCTTTAGGAAACTACTACCAGTGTAAAATAGGGGTTTGAAACTCAATTTTTCAGTCTTTCAAAGCAAAGACTGAAATTCTTACCCTGTATTGCCAACCACGGGAGCTGTCCGGCCCACCTCCGTTGGTGAGAGGGAAATCCTGTGGGCCGGGAGGCTGAGTGCCCACTCTCAGGTGCAGTGTGTTGCCTGAGGCGGCACATAAAGCATGTGCTGGCAGCACCCGTGGCATCTCCTGGGCCAGCGTGGCCGCGTGCAGCTCCGTGGGCCCCACGCAGCTCTGCAGAGAGCTCCTGGCTTCATCTCCCAGCGTGGATGTGGTCACTTCTCCCTGGGATCTTTGCTGAAGAGATCGAAGACCGCGTCCACCCCTCGTGGAAAAGGGTGAGTGATCTCGCTGCTGATCTACTCCTTTGGGAGGGAGGGAGGGAGGGAGAGAGAGCGGGAGGCGGTAGTGGGGGAACCAGTGTCTTGCTCAGCCTCCCTCCTCTTGTACCAGAAAAAAAGCTCGTAGGGGCTGTAACAGTGGCTGTAGTGTGGGACTTCAGTTGTTTTCTGCCCCAGGTACTTCTGAAATACTTGGTAAAAGCAAAGGCTGCTGAACTGCTGAAGCAAAGGCCTTGAGCGCTCGTGCATATAGACTGGGGTTGAAGAAGGGAACTGTCCGAAGACCTCTTGTTCTCAAGAGTGTGCTTAGGGTGTTGGGCACCTTTCGCTTTTTTTCATGCTGTTTCGCAGACCTGAAGGCAGCGCACGTGGGGAACGGCCTTTCTCTGCATAGCTTGGGCAGGAGTTCAGCTGTTCTCTCACTCTGGTTTAGATCCCTCCAATGCTTCTAGATATCTTTCCTAATATCTCTTATTTAATGCTGTGCTTTGCAATTTGTGTTGTTAGGAAGGGTATGTGCAGGAAGTAGCTCTCATCCAGCTTGCACCTTCCCCAGCAGGTTTACGCCCACGGAAAGGGGTGGCCGTGTGGCACAACACAGAGAGGAGCGCTTGCAGCGGCCACAGCTGATGTCTCATGCTTAAATCAAATTATTTCTGGGAGTGTGGGGTGGCTGACAACCACTTGACAACTAGCTTAATATTTGGACAATGTTTCTTTTGTTGCTCTCTTACCTTTTCCTTGCTTCTTGCGCAGCGGATTTGCTATTAAGAAAAAAAATATATCCTTCATAGTGTTTCTGGCTTTTGTTATTTGCAATCTAGGGAACAGGTGTCTCATAATCCTAAATAGGCGTTTGTTCAGTTTCACTCCATCCTCCATGTCGTGTGTCGCTGGTCATTAACCTTTCTAACAAATAGGTGGTTTTTGGTCAAGATGACCCCGCTATTGAGCAGCTTGCTTCCAGTAGCCCTTTTCCGCTAGGGAATTCTCTAGAATGGGGTTCAGCGTAGTTGAAGTGGGCTCTAACATGGTGTGGGACTTGTAAAAACTTGTGAGAGAAACTGCCAGCTTCCTTGTAACCCGGTGCAAAGGAAAAAGAGGTGGCTCTGTGTCACTTACCTCGGTCGGTTTTCTCTTCTGTGTGGCATTAATGCCCCGTTAGCCTGTGTGTTTCGGACGTCTGGCAGACTATGAGGAATTGCAAGTGCCTTGGAATTGTTAAATGCTTGTTCTGGGTTTGCAATAGAAAACAGCAATGGAGGAACCGATCGGAGCTTGTGTTGCCTGGAAAGCGGTGACATGGTTTTTTCAAGAAAAGCATGTGGGGAGAGTCTTTGAGGGCTGGAGTGTAGCTACTCAAATGCTGTGAACGCTAAGTCTGTTGCTGCTGTTATGTCTCTTACGCTTTTCTTGGGAAGGCTGAAATTGAAATTCTAATGCTTCAGATTTAGCATTAGAAAAGTTTAGTTAAAGGACTCTTGTGTGAAGCAGAAAACGGGCCTAGCATTTTGACTGAGCACAGTGTACCTGCTGGGCAGGGAGGCAGAACTAGAGTGTTGAACTGGAATGTGGTAGTTCTTCTTTATTTGTTTTTATGATTACTCAGAAGCCTTTGTAATACATCACTGACTTGCAAGTTTCCTGAGCCTCTTAGGTGGAGGACTTGTGTGGAAGTTTAATCCCTTCTAATCTTGGGATGCTCATCTCAGCTGCAGCAGGCTAGACACAGGCCTCAGCTCCTGGTACCGTACAAAGCAGAAGAGCGCCCGTACCCCCACGCTTAGTGGTGGCGCTGGCTGAGGGGAGGGTTAGATGTGGAGCAAATCCTGGCAACTGTTACCTCAGGACAATTCAGAGACGTGGCGGCTGTCGTTTTGTTTGTCCGATTGTTGCCGGGGTTTAGAAAGCACCACAGTTAAAGATCAGTAACAACGACGAGGAGGAAGAACGATAGGATGATGTAGTAAAAATGATGGTTATTTGAGTAAGTTTTGTTTATCTCCGAGCTGTTACGGACCTCCACCGGTCTGGTGAGTAGGCTGGATTGCTCTAAGCTACATCCACGCTAACAGCAGTTTGCGGAAAAGAATTTTATTCATTTAAAGAATGCTGAATTTTGTTTAGCTTAGAATGAATAGTCTGAATCTTTTTTTTTTTTTTAAATTGAGAAAGGGGGAGAGAACACTAACTGTCTTCAGTAATTGGACTTGTGTATTAAAAGAAGCTGTTCCAGGAGCAAGGTAGGTGAATGAGTACTGAAACGATACTGCTGAAATCAAACCCTTTCTCCTCAATTTAGCTGTCATCGCTCCTAGTACAGGTATATCATTTAATGAAAAACTAAATTCAAGGCCCTGCCAATACTTTGAAAAAGTGGCATTTTTGAATATCATCTTTGCAATTCTGAATTCTGTAAAGAATATTTCAGAAGGAGAAATACGAGTTATGCCAGAGCAGTCTTGAACGGTTAAGTTTGCAGTTGGACTAGATGATCATCGTCGGTCCCTTCCAACCAAACTATTCTAAGTCTTGAAACAAATGTTCTGAAACCACTTGAGGCTGGTTTTTTTTTTTTTAATCATGTTTACTTACTAATTTTTTTTCCCGTCGGAACACCTCTGAAGTAGCGCTTTTGGCATTTGTCTCAAAGCATAAACCACAAATTGTACATCTATTACTAATTATTTACAATTGAGGGTTACTCAACAACTTGGTTTCAGAAAGGGATAGAAACAGCAGCAGCTGATGAAACCCAGTGCTAGGGCCACTAGGTAAAGACGCAGGGGGAAACAGTACGCGCTTAGCTGTAAAAGTACGGTACCTGGCTGCCAGGTTCTTAACAACTTACTTGAGAAGTCTTAGAAATTCCCTTAATTTAGCTCAAACATGAGTACGTAGGCTAGTATGTATGAAAGTAATTCTGCTTTCATCGGATTAAAGTGTGAGAACTTGAATGAAAAGCTCCTGCAAGGAAGCCGTGCCAGCTTGCTTTTGTTCTAGGGTCCTCTTCCGCTGTGTAGCCTAGACAGCTGCCCTCCTCCTCCTCCTCCTCCGCGAAGACGAGCAGCACTGGGAGCCCGTGGCTGCGCTTGGCGAGACTCCCCGGCAAAGGCGGTCCTTGGCCCTGTCCCTCTGCAGGCTCCGTTGTGCCACGTTCTGGCAGAGCAACAGGAGGAAATGCATTTAGAACAAACACGATGACTGAGCTGGCGCCAGCGTCAATCCTTTTCCTTGTTGTGTGACCAATAAGTAAGTGTGGTTCTTGTACTTATTTTTTTTCCCAAACCATTAATTGCAGCGTTTGACTGAAGTTCTTGGAACCTCGGGTATATCACGTGCCTTGTCGGCCCTGGCTCTGTGATCGTTTTGATGTTTTCTTATTGCGCTACCTGGTCGCACCTAGTGTGTGTTTGAGAGCTACAGACTATTTTTAGCTTTGCACATGCGGTGCTTTTTTTCATACAAGGACATAAAATTGTGAGTTTATAAATTCTTTATTGAAAAATACACTCGCAATATTTTCATACAAAGTAATGTAAATGGTAGAGAGTAACAATTGTCTGACAATTTCATAAATATTTTTACAGGAACATCTACACAATTTCTCAACTTCAGCCTTTTTGTTATGCAGGTAAGAATGAAAGATGCTCTTATTCTACTTTAATTGAATGTACGGTGCAATTAAGTCATAAATTTTCCCATTATTCAGAGGAGAAGGAATGACTGAAAAAATGGCGGCTTTAACTTTTGCTTTCGCTTCCTTGCAACAACTTCTAGAATCCGCGTGGGCTACACTTCTCATTAGCGCCACCGCTGTCCCGGTTACATCGTTGAAAAGGAGTACGTCGCTGCGCCGTACCGGTGGTTAGTATGTTGAATGCTTTCCTGGTGTTTCGGAACTACATCAAATGAAAACAACTAGGAAGTCTAATAGCTGCAACCCCTTTCTTATCCTGTTAGTAGGGGAGAGATTTCTCCCAGGCAGCCTGATTTAGTCCATTTAAAAAAACCAGAAACACCCCCCCAAGCCCTCCTTTAAAAACAAACAAAAAAGCTAAGTATATGTTTTGAGAGATGGACGCCACCGTCCTCCTACTGGGTGAGTGAGTGAGGTGGCCGGTTCCCGACTCTCAAGAAAAGCGATCTGAAGAAACATCACAAGCATATAAAATTCCTTGAAAAAAGCAAACATCCCTAGCTTCCCGCATTCCTTACAGCAAGTTAGCAGGAATTCTTAATGCCGTTTGCTGACGAGGGGAGCTATGGGATGTCAATTTGAAAATAAATACAAAGTCAAATTGCTTCAATACAGAAAGACAGCTGAAGTCAGCCTTTGAAAAAAATATTCACATTTAGAAAGTGCCATTGCAAATATACAGCAAAACTAATCTGCATTAAAAACGATGCTTCACAGCCCTATCCAAAGTGCCACCTTTTGAACATGAGTTCACTTTAAAACATTGCACAGCTAAAAACAATGCATAAACAAAATTGTCTACCTTTACACAACAAGGTGCCCAAAGGTTAAAGCAAAACAACGCAATGGGTTTCAGGGGCACGCGAAACATCCTGCGTATGGAAAGGATCCATTCCGACAGCTTCCTTCAGGGCTTAAAAAGATGATTCCCATCTTCCCTTTCCAAGCAGAACTGGACTTTGCTAGGATATTATTTGTGAGTCAGTCGTTATTTTTGTGGAGGTCATTACCGTAAAACTAAGGCGCCGTCGAATGTGGTTATCTTGGGGCAGTGCTCCCAGCTCTGACACACACATACCTTTCTAGTCCAAAGATGAAAATGGTAAAGCACTGATAAAACCAGTGTGAGTGGACTGGTTAGAGCAAGCAGATTTAAATACAGCTTTCTACCTTGCAACAGGTATCACGGGTGTGTTCTCCAAGCACCAAAAAGCTCTTCAGCTGCTTTCCGAAGCCGGAGCCTGGAGACGGATCGCTTGCCTTATGATTAGCTTAACCATGGGGTGAGGTCAGGTCGCAGGGTTTGAAGTGTATCCTCGCCGTCCCGGGCGTTGTGGGAGGCTCTCCTCCTGCCCCTGCCCGACAAGCCGAAAGGCTCGGCACGGTCCAGCAGGTGGGTCACGACCAGGGCGGTGGGGTGGGGAGAGGACAGCCTGGCTGAAGACACTCGCAAAGGCCTGGCGAATCCATGTGGTGCGCTGAGCAGCCCGGCCCAGTGGAGCAGCAGCGAGGGAATACCTGTGCCGGAACCCTGGACTCAGTGAGACCCTCTGTCATTTGCTACATCTTGCAGTCGTCTTAACAGAGCAGTGTGATTCTCCTGACAGATGCGCTTAGCTGGTGCTTCAGTGCCATCTTCTAAGAGAATGCCTCTCTTCTTGGTTGGAGTTTCTCCAGTTCTAACCATGCTGTTAATTTCCTTTAGCCTCTGGAGAGAGGAGGGGGAAAAAAAAGTAGAATTCTCTCTCATTATTGTGACTACCAAAATATAAAGTGAGCTTTTGTTAATTGCTTACAGCGGGATTACATACGCTTTATTTCTGGAAATCTGCACGGTACATAGTGCTTCCTGTGACAGACTAAGCTTTTTAATCACTGTACTCGTCTTTCCGCTACTGTGTGCTAGAGTCTTACTCAGACCTAAGCAAGCTGCTTCTTTCAACACACGCAGAGCTGAAGGGCCTTCCACCCATAGTTACGGCTCTTATCTTACGCCACAGATGCAACAATTCCTATCTGGAATGAAGATGCTTCTCAGGAGAGACTTCTTCATTCTCAGTGAGCGGAGATCACAGGATTCAGCCTGTTACATATTCTCCTGGCAAGTCTTTTCATGTTAAGAGCTATTTAGGTTTTTCTTCCCCCACTGGGTCGATCAGAGCACGCGATTGTACTTAACGTTCTGCTCTTTGAACAGTCTCCATACCAAGTAACCCACCTGTTACCTGAAAGCAAAGGGTACCAGTGCCGCGCCTCCCGAGGCTTTCAGGTGTACCAGTACAAAGAGTAACTTCTTTTACAGCTACACAAGTAGCTTGGACACCTAATTGCTTTACAACTTCTTAGATACCTGAACTGACAGTTTGAAGAGCGTAAGGTGAGAAAGTGTACGTTAAACAACGTAAGCAGAAAGGTGCGTTGCAGAGTCTTCTCTAATTTCACGACCAAAAAGAAAAGGTAGCATTACGGATTTATAAAAGCAAACTAAAACCCTTTAGTCTCACCTTAGATGGGCTGCTGCTGAAATAATAGAATATTTTCTCTCGAGGCGAGAGAGCGGACTCGTTTTTGTGTGGCGAGATGTACACCGGGTGATTCTGGGACAGCTGTATTCTGCGAGGGGAGCCAATCCTTACAAACGGGTAGGGCGAGAGCGGGGGGGAATCGGTCTGCTCAAGAGAAAATGAAAATCGTTCAACGGTTGGTATCTGATCTCGGGTGTTACTACAGCAAGGCTTCTGTAAGTTGGTCATCTTAAACACACCGTAGGGTTTTTTTCCACTGATGTCATACCATACGTGTTTAGAGCAGATGCAAGTTTTGTCGTGTTATTAGGCCAGGTTAGGGTTATTTTTTTTATTATTGACTTTTCTAACCCTGTCTGAGGCTGGCGGATGACGTTGCGCAGTGCTGTGTATTTCATACAGGAGGAAACGGCAAATAGGCAGCGGAAGTGCTTAGTCTTTCAGCAGCAGAGTATGTCCTGAAGTGAAATTATTGTCACAAAAATACTGAATTTGCTTGCAGTGAGGTTAGCTGAGAGTACTGCATGCACAGTAAAAAAAAAAAAAAATCTGTTTACTAATGAAAAGCACAGAATTTAACTTACTGCATTTGAAGTATACTTCAGGGCAAATTCTTTAATCTGCTCGATATAGATGTTGTTATAGAATTGTATCAGGTCACCTCGCTCTTCCTCCTCGGTGTCGCTGTTGGCACCAGTCAGTCGGGTTGGAGTAGGGGGAGCGCTGTTGGGGTGTGGCACAGGCAGGGTGCTGCTGGATCGCATCACGGGGCTGGAGTCTCTGCTAGCTGTGAAGGTGAGAGCAATCTCTCCTGTTTAACGCACTTCAACCGCTTGAATTCCAGGCATTCAGCCGCATACAGAAACTGCGTTCCAGACGTTTAAATTGCAGCACAGTGACCATGAATCTGGTGTCAGTATCAGCGATGCTAATTTTGTTCCCTTAGCATCTTCCCATACAAAAAAGCAGTATGTTGTTAAAGATCAACAAACTGCTGAGTACGTGTACAGAAACACATGTGACATTTAACTTCTTACTGGCTAAACTGCAAGTAGCTTTTCTGCATAAGCTGAGTTTCATCACAATACAAGCAGAGCTAAAACTCCATTTTTCAGGCTTTTGTGCTATACTTTTAGCAGTAGCTCTTTCTTCTTGCCAGCTGGCACAATTTCAAATGCAGAGTGGCAGTCTTTTTCAGCTAGTAGTAGAAATAGTTGGCTTGGTAATACTTCCTGCTGGTCTAATGTGGGAAGTTGCAAAATATATGTAATTTTTCCCCCCTCTCCCTGCCACCTCTCCGTGACAGAAAACATTAATACCTACAGTTTATACTGTCATCTATTAAATATCTTGAAAACTGGTGGTAGGGAATATACAGCATCGCTTAGTTGCTTTCCGTTACAAAAGTCAATTCAAGGAAAATGTGTCAGTTCAAATATCAAGGAAAGAATCTTCAGAGATGTCAGATAAGCTACAAGAGATGCTGTGGGTGGCTGGTTTGTTCCTATCTCTGAAGACAGCCAGCTACTGCAAAAGAAACGGCTGCAGCTCCACGATCGTTATAAGTGAAAGAGGACCTGTGAGCACAGGCTAGCACAGATTTCCTTTTCATTCTGCAAAGGCATGTTCTTTGGTGTACAAACTGAACTCAGGGTTCAGGCCAGCCGTCGTGGTAAACTCTTAAGGTAAGCTCATGCGGTGGTAGATTCAAAACTGTCAAAGTGGGCGTAATATTAAGCTTCAGTTACAGCAACTCTTAAATGTTATCAATATGTTCTTAATTGTGTCCAAGTTTACCAAAGAAGGAACCGTTTGGGGTGGGGCGACACAAAATCCAACTCTTGCTTTAAAATGGAATTAAAACCAAACATCTGGAATCTAGACTCACTCACTTCTTTCTTTGTTTCTCTCTTTGCTTCTGTCCGTAGGTGAGTGCTGCTGGCTACTGCTATCGCTGCTGCCGGAGCGTCGTCGTCTCCTGCCTTTTATCAGGACGCTCCGATATACCTGCAGGGAAAAAGAGGAGCATAAAAAAGGAAGGATGATTAGATGGGCAGTTACATAGTTAGGAAACAATAAACTTCATTGTGGTATCAAATCGCTTCTTAAGGGGAAAATACAGCCTCCTAAGAGGAGTATCATCCAATAGGCACTGCCCCCTTAGGGTTTAAGTAAAGATATTTTCTATTTTAGGTATAGTTTAGCATAAAAAGCTTCCGGTAGTGCTGGATTTTGGATATGACTGCTGTCTTCTGAGGAGCATGGCTCACAGACTGCATTCATTAAATTTAAATACTGTTACTTTAAAAAGCGATCCATTCCTAAAATAGAACTAAGGCATTTAATAAACCAGATACCTCATTGTTTAATACTAACTGTACTTACATGACTCTTGGCTTGTGGTTGTGTCCGATAGCAGCGCATAATGTTCTGAAATGATCTGTCTTCCTTAGTGACCTAAGAGTAGACGAACAGAAAAGGTTAATAGTTTTTCTGTGGGTTTTTTTGCTTGTTTGGGGGTTGTTGTGAGTGTGTTGGTTGGTTGGTTTGAGGGTTTTTTGAGGAATCGTAATCTTTGGATTATTAAGTCTTAAAGAAGTTGGTTGGTTGTTTTTTCTTGATTCACCTTACCTTAGCCATTACATAGATGGCACACATCAGCAGCTGATCCAAATGTCTGTCCATCATGATTTCAGGGCAGTGCACCAAGGAATACTCAAAACACGTCCAGATCTTTTTCCGCAGCTCATCAGATATATCAAGTTTGACACAGAGGTCTCGCAGACGAACACTAGCTAAATGATACACCTGTTGAAATGGAGACTGTGCTTAGGGCCATAGTGATACTGCTTTTTGTACCCAGCTAAAGGGTAGTTCAGACTTGCACACACTGTACAACTTGTGCAAATGATGAGCTAAAAGAAGAATAACTGAATTTAACTTTTTTGCTTACAAGACACAGACGTTTCCAGTACTGGTATTAAAGCTAAGAAAACATAGGAATTATCCTGAGCGCAGGAAGGGCACTGCATAGCCTGCAGAAACCACTCTATTGAATAAACCAGGGTGTCTCAAAGGTGAATTTCTTTCTTTTAAAGAGCCTTAAAGAAAATGGACACCTTTAAGTACCTGCTGGCCAAGTACGTAACCTACTTCACAACTCCTGGTGCCTGTGGCGATAGTCTACTCCTTTGCTAGTGAGAAGTTGCCTGCGTAAGAAAACTACTCTTCAGGTATGTCCATGAAGAGACAAAGGGTATAGCTTGACTTTGAAATTGAATATTCTCTTCTTACTAAGTCCATATTTTAAAAATCGCTGAAGGCTTACCAAAATACAAACTCAGCAAAGCACAAATTAGACTGAAAACTACCTTTCTAAAGAAGAGTGAAAGTGAGCCCATCTTCCGCGGCCTGACGGACGTGGCGGTGGTAAATTGCTGGGTTTGTCTTTGCTCTCCAGGAGAGATCTGCTGAACAGTTAACTGGCCTGGTAGCTGCAGTGTTGCCCCAGTCATCTGAGTGTTCAGGGTACCAGCAAGAGTCTGGGCACTGAGAGGCTGAATGGGACCGGAGACGGCTTGAGCCTGGGTGCCTACGTTTACTTGGACTGGGAAGAAAGTTATTCCTCCATTTTCATTGGCAATACCTGTAATTTAAGAAAAAGAGTCTGAAACGAGCAAGTTGGGGGTGGTGGTTGTGGGTTTGTTGGGGTTTTTTCACAATTGGGTAATTCTTTTATTAGTTGCTTATAACTATATATTTAGTATATTGTATATGAAATTGTTTCATCAAAATATTTGGACTTTTCGTCATAAGGAGACAAGAAGATAATGGACTTGAACTAAGTTTTTGATACTGATGCAACTTTCATCCTGTGCTAGTTCAGGAAGGAAGGCGTACTGAAATAACTAAGTAAGTTTTACAAATAGATGTTGGCAGGCAGAACATCCTTGTGCTGTACATGTTCTGTCTCTAAATTCTGCTCATCTATTCATACAATTTTCCCAATTAGAAATCCTTAAACATATTTTTTTCTCCGCTGGCGTACTGTTCCCCCTTTTCCCCTCTACTGTGTGTTAATACTCTGATGGGAACGAGCCTGAATAATTCTACAGTTGCTTTTCTCTCACCTTGCACTGGTATTGTAACGGTTTGCCCATTATTGGCTGTTACGGTGGCAGTTGCCACTGTAACCAGTGTCTGGCCAGGCACCGGAGTTACCGACATTGCTTCGGGATTCATGCTCTGCACAGGCACCGTATTTACCACGGGCTGTTGGGAAACTCGTACTGGAGTTCCACTGTCAGAGGTATTATCGTTATCAACAAACAGTCTTCTCCTTGTAGGATTGGCTGTAGGAGAACTGTATCTGTCATACAGGGTAGTTGGAGAGGATGAAAGGCCTGTGGATTAAAACACACACACACATATATATGTATTTAACGCTTGTTGTATAATCCCTTATTATACAAATACGTGACAGAAATCTAATGAGAACCAACATACGTCATGCAAAGCTCTTCAGGAAACATTCTGAAAAATTCCTTATGTCTACATTTGTGGCTTACAGATTGCTTTTAGAGATGACTTAGTCTCAAATAATGCTGTGTTTAATATTTTTCTAGGCTACTGTATTATGTTTTATTTTTCCAGAGAAGAAGTTTGAGACTTCACGTAACTAAATATATAGTGGGGCTTCTATTCTGGTATAACAATAAAGCAAACTGTTCAAGTGCTACCGATTAGAACATAAGTAGTGTGCGTGTATCGATATTATTTAACATATACATATGTGTACATACATACATGCTATTCATATACATAACCTCCTGAAAATGCCCTACCAAACCAGTATGTTGTTCACGCTGAAGTAACGAATGCATCGGTCTTAGACAGCTGACTTAACTACGTGAGTTGCAATAGAAATACCATTTACAAATGTGTTTGCAGTTAACTGCACATTGGCATTAAAGCAGGTTCCTTGCTGTACACCACTTACTTAGATTTAAAAACTGAAGCCCTGGTCTAAGAAGCATAAGTATGTTTTGCTTAAAAAAGTCTCACCTTTTCCTAGTCCTCCAGTTTCAGCGCGAACCTCGTTTATTCGTCTTGGCGTCAATGGTGAACCTACAACACTGTTCCCAGCAGATCTCTCAAAATACTGAGGTGGCATTACCTAAAATATTTATACTTTTGTTAGAGTGTCTGTATCACGGATTGACTACGTAACAAATTTTTAAAAGCTTCCACACTACAAATTTTGAACAGAAAAACTGTGGAAAAAAATAAAAACAAGGACACTGAAAAACTTACCATAAGCCTAACTAAAATTTTGTAGTGGTGGTACTACTCTAGAAGATACAGTACTGTAATAATCTTTCTGTGACTGCAATTAAAAGCCTGTACTTTTTACCACCTTCCTTCTTGTCTAGTAATCTTTTCAAGTGTGACTGGTCCAAACCTTCCCTGCTTGCTCGTTTTGTTCCTTGTTCTGCTGCGCTCTGCAAATACTGGGTGAGAATCATCTCGGCTGCGTGTCTCCATTGTGGGTGTCTCTACAGAGATGGCCCTGAACAGACCAGAGCACGCTACACTTACTATTTTCTCTGCACTGATGGGCTCGTAGGGTGAAACTGAAATCTGGACAGGTAAAGCCTCTCCTTCGGGGTATTAACATCCACTCTCTGCCATCCCGTCTGACGAGGAAAACTATGTAAAACACACAAAGAAGTGCTCACCTCTTCACAACTAGGAACTTTGTTTTCATTATCTCTGATTCTGTCCCACAATATGGATTCCTGTTTCCATGCCATACTTTCCAAGATCTGCTCCTCAATATGATTAAGGTGTTTTACTACTTCCCGACAAAGGCCATCCTCTGCTCTAATGAAAACCTCAATTACCTGTAAGGTGGATAATTATGGTCAACATAATATACTTGATTCATATATTTCTTCTTACAGAAAGAATTCCTGATCTTCGAGGAAGAAGAGGCCATTAGAAATATTAAGGCTGCATTACGATGACTCAGTCGTATGTTGTCTTGCAGTTTACCAGAAGACAGATACTTGTATCTTTCTAAACAAACAAACATGCCAAGCGCTGCAACAGTGGCTCCTGAGAAAATGGTAATCCATTAGTTACTATCTAGATACTTGGATACTGCTCCTGGGTTGAACTGCTAACAGTATTTCGATTTGTAAACGCCCAAGACACACCCCGGAACGACAGACACTTGGGTAACATTTTTCCAAAGGGGCAAAGCTGAGGATGAAGGGTTAATGTGGAAGTTAAGGTCTAGGTAAGGAGATTACTTAGTAGAAGTCAATAGAGTACTCATGACTTGATAAGCGTTTCTAGCTGTCAAACACTTTACCTTATAAAAATGATAAACTGGAATGTCAAATATTTCAGTGATGAATGGGAAGTTTCCAGGTGGCTTATACGTAAAGGTAATGATCTCAAGGCAACATGCCAGCAGAGACCTATGAAACACGTCTTGCTCCAGTATTGCCTGCAAGAGCAATTAAAATGCAAATTTTAATATTAATTTACAGTGTAACTATAGAACAGGAAAATGCTTTCTATTCTGCCTCCACAGCAAGATTATCAACCGTATAAAAAGAGGACTGACTTACTTATTTTGTAAGAAAGAGGCAGAACAGAACCCAAAACAAGCCATCTTTACTCATTAAAAATTTCATACACCTTTGTGTTTGCAAACACAAATGATTTCTTGTACACTTTTTCTTCCGTTCAGGTGTACTTACAGGCTACTTTTCAGAGATTTATGATCCTTTTAATTAGCTGTCTATTCTGCCCTACAACCGTTTTCCTTTTTTGTAGATCCAACTTTAAGAATGAGGTACAACTTGATTAGTTTTCCTTACAGATAAGTCGGCGTCTCCCAATCTCCTCCTCTCTTGCTCAATGACTGACTCCAAGACCTTGTAGTATAGCACCTCAGCACGACGAAAATGCTTACTAGCAACATCTGCAGGAATTTTAAATAGAAACATCGTGAAAGGCAATAAAAGAATTGTATCTCTATAGCTTAAGCTATAGAGATACAACGGTTCGGGAGCTTGTGTGGATTTCTGTGCTGCCGTGGCTACAATACTTTCAGGACTAAATCAGTTAATGTAAGGTTAATGTAGGAATCCCTCTCCTACTCGGCACTGACTTGTGAATGCAGAGCAGAATAACTTATTACTGAACCCAGATTTTGATGGAAACACCATATATAAGAACAATCTTTAAATTGCTATAATATAATATACATATTTCAAGCTTAGAAAATACACTGTTTGAAAAGTATACCTATATGGATCCAACTTGCACCGCGCAACAGAAAACACTGAAGCAACTATGTTGACAAGAACAAATACAAAGTAAGGAAGGCCCTATTAAGAAACAAGGTGGTCAAGAGCATCTTCCTACGTTTTAATCCGTCTTCACGTGCTTCACAAAGCTTGACAGCTTTGCAAATAATACTTTGTGTTTATACTGGCAGGATTTTAATAATATCTGTACTAACCCATCCATGTATGTAAGCCAAAATTGCTGTAGGACTTTTAAAGACTGCAGTTAGGCAGATTTTTCGGTACCGTCACAGAAATCCATGCCGTCGCTAGTCTTGTAATGGAGAGAAAAGCGGTACCCTTAAGAGTGCTTTTCGTTTCACTTCGGTAGAACCAGAAGTATCATCACATTCCAGTGATTTAAGCTAAGGCTGATTACAAAGTTGCATGCAGGGTGGAAATTTGCCATGCCTTAAGAATACCAGGAAAAGACAGCAGTAACAGAAAAAAGACTCTCATGCTAAAGCATAACCTGGAAGTAAAACTGTAAGTTACTTACAAGAGATAAATGTGTTTACATACAGATAAGAATTAAAATGCTTAAGTAAAATGTTTCCCACCTTTGGAAAAATTACTGAATTCTCCTTCAGACTGCGTGCTCTGGCAGTATACTTCATACATTTCTTTTACTCTGTTTGCAATAGATTGAGACGGATCTCTGGAACACGCCCTGGAAATAAAAACTAAATATTTTCAACATACTATTCCTACTAAGACCAAGGAAAAAAAAAATCTACAACTATTTTTATCGTATGGTTAAAGCACGAAACTATAAACGTCTTGGATAGGAATACAAACACACCCCTATGTGCCTAACTGCATATGCACTGTAAGATGTCCACAGCATATTATTGCTATTGTATATATTGTAGTAAATATGCACATCTTTCCACAATCAGGGAAAAAACAGCATTTTTCACATGATATAAAAATTGTTTTAAAAATATATTGTACCTGAGGCAAGAGTTTATCTACATGGAGAATAAATGTTATTTCAAATCTCCTACAGTACGGAGTGATTTGCTAGGTAGTGAGATTTGCTAAGTAGGAAGAAGAAAAATCTTGAAAATTTTGAATTGGCGGTTTGCCGTTAGAGGAGCTCAGACCTGTTGTGTTTAAAATGTTGTATGTTCTTACAGCCATCGATCTCTTAAGGACAAAGGTGTCTCATTAAAGACAGTGAAGTCTTTTGAAATTTAAATGTCTCTCTGGGTCCTATTTTACTCCAGAACCTTTCAAGACTGCCTCGCATTTTAAATTACACTGTTTAGCATTAACATTTGTTATTAAAACTATTTGAAAAATAGAATGATTTGGTTAGCTAAACATCACACTTACCTGAGTATTTGCTCCAGGTTTTCACTGGGGGCATTTCTCAGTCCTGCCAGCATCGTATGAAGGCGGCTCAAACTGTATGTTGCTATGGAAACAGGTGTCACGTACGGGTTGCTGTCTTTAATATACTTGCGGCCAGTAAGTGGGGTTGTAATCCTAAGTGATTTGGACTGAAAAGACAAAAAATAGGCATATACCTGTACATTATTATGAAACTTAGATACAGGACATGCCCTCGAAGCGTCTGTAGAATGCTTTCTTACCCTGTGTTATGATGTACGCCTGGAAGAAAAGACCAGGAATCAAACAGCCCAAACTAGTTCATGTCTCAGATAATAGTCAGCAATGAAAGATTTATCTGCGTCACTTGGATGTTTGTATCAAATAAATAGTACTGTACAAACATATAAACAGAGAGGGTGTGACCTCACACTGAAATGCAGATACTGGGAGTGAAGTGTGAAACAACTAGGCCAACCTAAAAAAAACAACAAACACAAGCAGAACCCCCAAAAAACCCCAGCAGTCCCCTCCTATCCCTTGAGTACCAAAGGTAGCTGTAGCTCATAGGAAAAGTGTACTGAGCCAGGGTTTCCTTTCAGCAACTTTAAGTCTTACATTAAAAGTCCTCCTGAACGTAACAATTAGCATTTTAATTCATTTGCATCAGTTCAATCCATCATATCAAAATAATTTAACATGAAGGATGTTCCTTCAATTAATGTACAGCAAAAATGATGCATCTTCTAACTAAGCACACCATTACTTAACCAATAAATTTTTCCTTATTTTAATGAATACATTACATTTTGCAGTCTTTTCACCATCAAGTCCAGCTCCCAATACTCCTCCCACTGTCCCCCCACGCTCCTAAGAGTGTTTCATTTCTGTCTCCGTACCCTAAGGGAAGCTGGTTCCCCCAGCCCTGCCTTGGACTGCCCGGAGCGTGCAGCAGCACAGGCGTTGCAGCTGCAAGCTGCTGTCTTACAGGCCACACTTTCATCACTACAGAAACCTACCAGAGTTACGCACCCAGAACTATGCCAGCAAAACAGTGGTTGATTATTTTTTTAAATAGATCAGAAGCGAAGAATGAGCTACTTGCACTGATTTTGCAGATAAGGTTATTTTGATCTTTTCTCTCAAGAACGTTGAAAGCCATTAAGCAGCTCTCACTCTCGAAAAAGATCACATAACTATTCCAGCGATCTAGACTGTTTCACACCTTTGCTCTCTGTAATCTGATTTTGCTAATAGAGCTTATATCCTTCTTTATTTGCCTGTCTTGTGGCCTTCCTCCTTTAAGATACCTTTTCCATCTTCAGGAACATTTTGATATTCTGTAATCACAGGTATGTATGTCTGCATTCAAAGCCAGTGCCTGTTTTTCAAAAGCTACTCCAGTCGCTCGAAGGCCCTGATAATTTTATAGGTCTTCACTTTATTGTTCTGAAACACGTAGTGTTCTTTATCCTCTTAAAAACCATATTCTATACTATTTTAATGTCTATGTATCATGCTTTTAGGCAAGCAAGGTGAAAACCATTCCCTAGTGATTTAACTAAAACTGTAAACAGATGCAATATTAACACCTGAAGCATATCCATTAAAAGAAAACAAAAAAAATTACGCATAGAGCAAAGCGCTGAGCAGCTTTGCATATGTTAACCAAAACACTCTGCATATGGGACAGACATGAGAGGGAAGGGGAAGTTGGACAGACAGCTCCAGAGGGCCCCAGCAGTTGCAGGACAATTCAGCACCTGCCGAACAACCGTGGAGACTTGCCTGTTCTGGTGTGCTTGAAAATCTTCACCTAAAGATTTACCTGAAGATACCTCTTTAGGTTAGTTACCTAAATATTCTCTATACTGGATTTAATCAAAGAAAACCCAAATGCATGGAGAAATTCTGTCCAAAAACCCCAAAAGTAAACAACATATCTAATCAATTACAAAATCTAACTCAGTTATGCTGTGTACACTCCCAGATCCCCTCAAACAATAAAGATGGTAATTTTTTAGTTGCTGCTTCTCTTCATCAGACAGAGAATAACTCAACTCATTCTCCACATAAAAACAGCAGCACAGCCCATGTCATACTCACCCTGTCAAAGTGCTGCTGCAAATTATGCTTCACTTGTACTCTTTCAGTTGTGTCCATTCCTGAAGGTGTATTTAAGCACCTTGTGAGAGTTCCAATTTCTTCATCTGCATCCTCCCCAAGAAATATTCGCTCATCGAGATTTCCTACTGACAAAACGTACTCCTCGTAGGCCTTGTTGATGGCTTTGCTACAGCAGAAAGGAAAAGACAGATACAACCCCCCCTTTATTTAGACAGTGCTTTGTTCACCTGCTTACTGAATGAACACAGTTCTGGCCTGTTGGAAGTCTACTTCAGAACTTCTTTTAACCCTGACTTAAGTGTTGGAGCTCCTTTAAAGTTGACGGTATCTTAAACGTGACAGTGGCAAGGACGTTATTTTTCCATTAAATCTGATGGCTTGCCATTTAGTATAGCTGCAGAGGAACATAATAAAATGCTGAGAACTTGTATTTGGCTGGAAACTCCTCAAAACTTACGCAGCATCACATCATCATAAACTACGCTTACCATTTTCATACCATTTAAAAGAAAATAAGTCCTACTCATAAGCATCTCTCAGTTTCTAAATAAAAAAATACCACCAAACCCAATTTTTCCCTCCCACTTTCCACTCATTCAATGTGCTCCCACATCTTTTTCATACTAACACTTCGAGTTATATAAAAAAAAACCAAAAACACACCAACGAGGAAACGTAAGAATAAAAGCAGACATCAAGTGACACCATCCTGAAGAATCATTCCTCTTTCAACTATGCCTCAGACCATACCACCTCAAAGAAAAGGAACTGAAATGCAATGTCATGGATGAACATTAATAAATACACAAGTCAACTAGCTAGTGTTACTGTTAAGATACAGGTAATAATGCAAGCGCAATTGTATTGCAGAGGGATACTAATGCAAACCAAACCATGAACACAGTGACTCACAAGCTATCTCCAAAGTTCCCAGGATCTAGAAATCCAGTCAGATTTTCATCTTTTCCTTTTAAAAGCTGTAAGACAGTTAAGAACAAAGGATGGACATTTCAGTTCTTACAAAGGTTTTGAAGGTAATGAGTAAGGAGAAATTTTTCTACATTACAGATTTATTGACCAACCTTCTTGTCAAAAAGCTTCCGAATATATGGCTTCCAAAAATGTTCCTTTATGCCTTTTGCTTCTAAAACTAATCCATAATGTAATGAACACAGTTTTTCAATGATGCAGGGAGGATCAGACGATACTTTATAATCCTTGCTATGAAAGTCTTCAGGTAGACCTGCAGTTAAGAATACTATATTATTTAATTTTGCAAATCCATATCCTGTTTTCTTATTAAACTTAAATTCTATGCTATATAGTCTAGGTAGCGTGAAATTAAAATGGTAAACTAATTAGATCCCTTGAAAGAATTATTAATTATATAATGCCCACTCAATTTGATAAGGTTATCAAAAGTCAATTTTGAGTCGGAGATTTAAAAAAATTAGATATTGAGTAATAAAAATTAAAAATATCAGTTCTGATAGAAAATCACTCAAACACTTGTGAACTAGAACATTTATTCAAATAAACTTGAGAGGGCGGTCCCAGTTCACATCTGAACCACTATGGCGTAAATGCGAATACTGTACAGCACTAAAAATGAAGTATAAGTCTGGAAAGAATTACATCAGAAATTCAATGGAAACCTCACTACTCATTTGCATTTGTGGTTATCAGGTCAACCTACATTTCCATTCTCTCTCAGAAAGAGAACAGCAGCAATCCAGAAATGAGAGAGAAACAAAGCTGCCACTCTCGGATTCGACCACTGGATCTTTCCAAACTGCTGCCTCACGGGAACTCTCCCGTCTGACTGCGTCCACTAATGACCGCGTCATTATGCACCCTTTCACTGACATTAAAATGTCATTAACTGAAATTTTTACTTTGGAACTTCCTTCAATGGTATTTCCATAGTAAATTAAATTCTTGACTTACTATATTATTGATGAAATTCAGTAGTCTGTTATTACATACTACGTTAATAGAAATCTGTGTAGCCAGATATAGGAAATACGAATTCCCACGTATTTCAAATCAATATTCTTCACCTTATTCTCTGCCACATAGATTCATACTAATTTCAGTAGCCTTAGAAGTTCTTGCAGACTTTGGATAAAGATAGATAGTTTTTTTCAACATACCTTTAAAATTAGGGTTCAGAAGTTCCTTACGGTTAGGACACTGGAGAGCATTTCCATACACTAGATCCAAAGCACATAACAAGAGATGGTAGGAATTGACCAAGTCATCGCTGATCATAGGAAAATTACCTTCAGTGTTAGAAACACATAAGAGGTTAATTAAAATTAGCATAGATTCAAAATTCCTTTAACCAAGGAACTGTTAATATTTGAATTACAATCAATAATGGAGTCTTGGAAACACAGACTTTGGTGACTAAATATCTGGATAGAAACGCAGGTAGTAAAACAGACACACGCTTACTAAAATATAGCAAATATAAGAGTAAAATATGTTTTCAGCAGCAACTGTGTAGGAACTCAAACACACTGTGCTGTTTTGAAATCAGACCTTACTAATTTGTTGATAAACATGATATTGCAGGCTCCCTCAATTCACAGTAATCTGATTAATCAGCGCATAAATAACTTGAAGCAGCATAAACTGTATAACGCAAACTGCCTCACGGAAGAAGAATTTGTTACCATAACTCTGGCAACACAAGCCCCACGGTCTGGCAGTGTTACATCCTGCAACAGATTCTTACTCCACCTGCCTGAAGCAGAATCTCGTTCTAAAGGCGTATAAGGGGGAAGAGCGCGTTCCGACTGAGACTTTCCTTTTCCCCAATTTTGCATTGCTGTAAAGTGTTGCAAAGAAGTTCGGCTTTTGCTAGGCTGGACCCAAGTGTTCAGATGTCCTAGTAAAAGCAAGCACTGCCCCCTCCCTCAATTCCCCCCATTCTCCAGAATGACTCAATATCCAACTCAAAGTCAGGAGATTACGTTCCTTTACCAATCTGTTTTCTTTACAAAAATTTTGTCGGGGGCACGCTCATTATAAACAGTAATAAGTTCAACTTTATTTCTCTTGTGCTTCACAAAAGAGTTAAAGTGCGTACCTCTGATCTGGTTTACAAGGTAGCTTTATTTCATATACCTCTAAAGTATTTCTTATTTATCATCTTCCTGTAGAAAAGAATCCTTGTAACCTCTTCACTCTTTTATCACCTTTCACAGAGATTATATTCAGACTCATTACTCTCTACTGAACTCACTTAGGTTTATGATATTTCTTTAGAGGAATGGCCACAGCTAAAAACAGTCTTGTAAAATAAACTGTACCATTAATTAATACCATAAATCACAATTCCATGAATTTATATGCACAGCATGATTTTCTGTCACTCTTTCAATACTAACAACTCTTCTACTCTTCTTTTTTTTTTCAGGTATGCTCCAAACCACTTGGCTGAGCCCGCTATGAAGAACAGTTTTAAGTCCTTGAAGAAATCTATCATACGGTAATAAACTCACTTAGAACACATCAAAATGTATATATGATTAAAGAATTTTTCTAAATTATGCTGTTACTTTTCTACCAGTAACGTACCAGTTCGTTCAAATTTATATTCAACTTTCTGATTCCGTGTTTGGAATGCAGATAATTGGACCTATTTAAAATAATGAAGCCTACATGAAATTTGAATTAACTGTACACATTTCTCAGTTATTTCCAAATCATGAAAGGTTCACAGCAAAGCAATGAAAGTCCTAAATACAATAGCAAAATGTTAATCAATAAAACTCTTAAAGTAACTCTCGTAACATAGGTTCACTTTCATAACCATGAAGTCTAGCATGGCAATCGTTACTGTCAGCACAGTCAAAAATAAATCTAATTTTACAGTACCAGTAGTTTCATACAAATGATTTGCTAATGACATTTCAAAGAATAGCTTACTACTCCCTTTCCCAACCTAGTACCAAATAATAAAAAATAGTTATCTCAGTGCAGCAGAGATATATTTTTTCATTTCCATTTTAAAGAAAGAAAAAGAGTCAAGATAGAGAATTTAAAGATAAATTCTTACAAATAGTATGCGAGAATTGCAGTATCGCTAAACAAAGTCGCTCTCTTACTTTGCAGTGTATACCAAAGGTACGAACGAGACCTGTACTTTCTGCATTTGTGCAGAAACTGAATGCAATGATCTTCAGGCTTGCAGAAATATCACAGAGACAAGCCTGAACTTGCCACTGATGTGCGGTTGCCATGATAAGGATTACTGCCAACCCTCAACACACAGTGAACAAAACTTAATGTGAATATTTAATGCCTTAAATGGTCAACATTTAGTTGCCATTTTTGTGCTGCCACACTTTAATAAATTTACCACTAGTCACTTACTAATTTTACAGTTTATGATTACTGTAAATTTTCCTTTTTCTTGTAAAATTTAATTGGCTGGGTTATCAACATGGTATTCTCTACAAAGTTAATTTGTATGTCTGAAACTGCTTGCTAATCAACAGGTAGTTAATTGATGATGGAGTTACTCAAACATATTCACCAATAATTTAGCAATAGGAAGGCTCATAAAGTCCCTTTGCACCTTGTCAACTGTCCAATCTGCTCATAGAAGTGGGGATTTTACAGAAGGGAAAAGAAAAATCTGTGATTTTTCAGACTGACCTACTTACTCTCTCTCTCAGGTGCCTAACTGTGCTAAAGAAGTAAAGTCCTGACTGACTGGAAATAAAGTACAGTACTAACTCTCCTCTGGACTCAGTGGAATATGAATAGGTTATTTCATACTGCTCGAGAGAGCTGTTCTGGACTGAAAAGAAGGAAAAAAAAAAGATGAAAATCATACTGTGTTTCAGGGTTGCGAGCAACATACTTGTTCAGGAAAGATTTCTCTTCCCCAGTAGAGTGGAATTTGCAGCCTATTGGAAAAAGCCATCTTCTACATGAGGTACAGCGTTCAGTACAGCACTCGTGCAATACCACACCCTTCTTGATCTCCGTACAAAGATGTGATGGTGAGGGTCCAGTAATATTGCCAGTAACTTTTCCAAAAGGGAGCTGCTGGCAACCCCTTGCAATGTGGTACAGTGTAGAAAGAAAGGCTAATCTGTACTGAACAAAATTAGTGCCAGATAATTCAATATTGTGACAGCCTACTCCGTTCTATCCTCAAAAGCAGCCAATTAAGGAAATCTCAGCACACTGCAGGAATCTTAACGCTGATTCACTTTGCAATTGGAAAAAAACCACCCCATCACACATCCCAAAACCAAAACAAAATTCCTTTTATCCTTCCCTTGTAGAAATTAAACTATTAGTTTTCTTCTACTAGAAGTTATCTTATGAAAAAATACAAAAAGTCTCTGCAAGTTATCAATGGACCTGAATCTACAAAGATGTTCTTTCAGTGAGGAATATAAATCTTGTCTTTATTTCCCTCAAAACACTATCTTATTCAGAATTCCCAGTGAACACGCATCCAAGCAGTACTTGAATAAAGCCCTAGGTATGCAGAAACTTTAAGACGCAGGTTTGATGAGGAAAGACTTTAGACTATACGTGATATGACTGAACAACTTAAGCCTAAAATAAGGATTTAATCCTGTTCCCTCCTGTGGCTTTTTCTCCCATCAATCATTATCAGGAAAAACTGCTGAAATACTCTACTATTCTCATTAGCTTTAAGGCTGCACTTACGATAAAGGTTATATCTCCATTGCAATATATTGTCTGTTCATTGCATTATTTCTACAGAAGCATATTAACAGAGGATCCCCTTATGTGTTCCAAAGGGATCTGAGTCTTCAAGAGAGCCAGCGTTTATATATATACTGCTGTGTCCAAAACGCAAGAGAAAATCACCCTTGCAAGACAGGTGTATGCAGACCTATTTAGTAATGCATATGGTTATTTCATACAGTTGCTGTGTGCTCATTTTTTAAAAAGGTAAGGGGGCAAAAAGGCTATCAAAAGAATTAGGATGCTATCTGTGATACTAGCGTGAAAGTATTCACACCTAGAGTTTTATGACAAATTTTTACTAGGTCGTAGGAAAAAATTCATTAAATATTTTCAGCCTTGCTGGAAACTTAGGAGGAATTAAAATATTCTTTGTTCCTAGTAAACATACATATACACCTTATGTTAATTACAACAACATCTAAGTATGAATTCACTAAAGTTCTAAGCTAGTTTTTCCCTTGGAATTACAGCATAAATCTTCACAATACTGGAAACTTTGTAAAAATATTCCACATAAAATCTACCAAACTATTTAGACATATAGCTTACCTTAGAAGCGTGGTAAAACATACAGCTGGGGAAATTAAGACAGAATACATTCCTTCAGGCTGTTCTGAGAAGGTCCCTTCTCCAAAGGGAGATCTGCACCCATTCAGTGTTTACGGATTGATATAACATAATGACTAACAAAACCAGGTGTGCAGTGTTTAACCCCTTTCAAATCTCTTACCTTTCGCATGAACAAACAGCACCCAACAAAACTGGAAAACTTCAGTCACAGTACACGGTTGTCGTCTTTTGGGGAAAAATACAGCAGGAAGACGCCCAGTAAGCTCAATGAATTAAAACTGATACAACATCATACAACATTCACTCGTTCTAAAAGAATGAAGCTTTACTACAGTGTAGCCAAAATCTTAAACCCTTCCCACAAAAACCTGACTAAAGGTAATAAAGAAAGCCGCACGCTGGTTTAGTGCGGACACAAACGGAACCCCAGTCTCAGTCTGCATGTAACGATTCAAATGTCACTACGGCAGTCCAACGCAGCAGATGCCATTAGAAATAGGCCAAGACTTGAGCAGAAAATTACTGTAAATTTAATGTTAAGCATGGCTGGCCTAAATGTTTTCTTTTAAGGCAAAAGTATGATCTTAGTTCCAAAGAACAATCTGAATTTAAAATCTACAGAAAATGTTATTTCTGCTTCTTCATACAACAAATAGCACATATAGTCAATCGAAATAGTTTGAGGGCCAGAGCTGAAATTCCTTCTTCATAAGCATTCTGGGTAATATAAGCATGTATACATGTTCTTGGAGGAATGCATTACACCGCGTGTTAATGATGTTAATACACTCAGTACAGGCAAGAGTTTCAGAACCGTGTGTTCACGAGAGGGTCACCTGTGTGCTAACGTAAAGCATTTTGTATAGGTTTTTAGATAGCGTACAGATTTTTGAAATATATTAAATGTTTATTAGAACCAAGTTCCTCTGCTGGTCTTTGTTTAAAATGCTTTCAAATAAAATATAACTCATTCATAAGGCCCCTTTTTAAATCAAAAATTTTGCAGCTATTAAGGATTTATTATTTCTTAATACTACTACATACACCACACTGGACAGATTTCCTAAATCTCCTTCCTACTTTCACGTTTCTGGCTAGTAAGTTCGGTTTGTGTTCTTGGTAACAGAAAAATCTTGACAAGAGTAATCAACTTATCCAAATTAAAAAAAAAAATTAAAAAATAAAAAAAAATCAGAAACGATGCTCAAGTATTTATTGCATGTATTTAAAAAAACCAAACCAAACCAAACAAACCTCCCCTAGCACCAATTTTTATAACTCCACGACATCATTCCTTGTTTCCGTAAAACATACCACTGGAAGGGCTATATCATATATCGCAGCTCATCCTCCATCAGGTTATGTGAAGAATGGTTTTAAATATCAAAATTAACATACATTTCACACAAAAATTAGTAAGTATCATCTTCCAACTTAATCTTCAAAATTACTTCACACCTTACCATCCAAGCTAACCAACTAGCAGGGTTTACTCTTCTAATCATAGAATTATATATGCAGTATATTTTAATTTCAAGATTATATGCAAATATTCATCTAGATACATAATTCTATTCCATCTATAGTCCAATTCCAATTTACTCACCTTTTGCATTCTCCAACAAAATCATTTAGGCACAATCCTGCCTTTTATTATAGATTCAAATATATTTGGTTACAAATGTTACGGTCACAAGAACATCAAGGGAAAAAAAAAAGCCAAAAAACCCAACTAAGAAATAACCTGTAAGTATTAGAAAAAGTAAAATAAAATAATTTTGAAAGCCCCAAACAAACCACACAAAAGCAACCAGACAATGGCACTTCACAGTAGCGAAGATGAAAGAAATAATGAACGGGAATAAATCAATCTCTACTAACTACCACGAGAAATCACAAGCCATGTTAAGTGCTGGCACAAACAGACGAAATCTTGTTGAGATCAGAATAACCAGAAAAGGCGGCCAGGGCACTGTTTTCACAGCACTCCTAATACAAACAGTAACAAAGAAATAAAGCTTCTGCTATAAAGTTAAAACACCCAGAAGATCTACATCTACGAAGAAAACTGGGGGAATTACTAGGCAGTGAAACAGGCTGAGTTGTTCTTTGAACTACTGAGGCTATACTGATCGTACAACGATCAAATCTTCCAGCCTTTCCCGTCTTAGAAATACTAATATTTCTCTTGTCTACAGGCTGATTTTAATCTCTCCCCTTTCCCCTGCCCCCCAAATCACAGAAACTTAACAGCTTTGGGATTTCCTGAACCCTGTCAGATCTGACAAACTGAAAAAAAGATTCAAAAATTACTGCGAGCAAGGACAGACAGACCAACCTCGATATTATAACGAACTACTATGAAATTACAGTCAAAAATACAACTAACACAACTGAGCAACTTAATTATATTTTTGTAGTAGCAATACTCTAAAATTGGTCTGGAAATAACAGAAACATACCTCTGTTTTCTTCCTCTCTGTTGCCGAGGTTGATCTTCTTGAGGATATCTGAAAATGTCCTGAAAAATGGGCTCATACTTCTTAAAAATTACTGCAGAAACTGTGAAGTTTCTCTCTAATCTCTCAGTTCGTTCTCTGAATTGGGAGGGTAGATTTGCCATGTCTTCCCATTTTTTCATCTTGTTAAAAAACTCTATCAAGCTGAAAATACCAAACGGGTTAGATCTGAAACGTTTTTTGTTTGTTTGTTGTTTTCAGAAATACACTATACATTTTATTTATTTACAACAAAAGTGCAATTTCTACTTCCCAAACTACTGACAAAATGGCGGTATTGCAAACACGACAACGTACTCGGAGCCAGTCCTTCACCCATAAACGAGGATGAGCTCAGACAGCTCGCAAAATATTTTTATATCCTCGGTTGATGACTGCGTTAACTACGTAGTCGCAGTTCTTGGCTTTTTCTCACAAAGACACAATCGGCTCCAACAGTCAGATTACTCTAAAATCAGTTTTCCCTCATCTTTCTGACTGATTTATTAACTTAAATAAAACAAACTCTGAGTTCTACAATACTAGGAAGATTCTACAAAGTATGAAAAAACCCAAAGTTTCAGTAAATTACACTTCATAAATTTGGCTTTCATTTATTTTTCACTCCTTTAGCTACACCTGCTTTTTCAACGTTATTAGTCTTTGATAACTCAGATCACAGAAACTATTCAATTCCCTGAATTTCTGATTTGGGAAAAAAAAGGTTTTAAAGGAACACTTTTGTATTGTTTAAACCAATAGCAATGCTCCGACAGTAAAGGAGAGGGGGAAAAAAGTGCACAAGAACATTCTTTTTTTTTTGCCAATCTACTAAATTGTTACAAAACAATCAGATTGCTGATAAATAAAGTCAATTGCTTCAGGAATTTTTTCTTCATTACTTTATAGACATAAACATTTGATACACATTTGTTTACCAGATTCTGACATCACTTTAGTTTCCTAAGGCAAGAACACGTGAAAAGTAAAGTCTTCTTACAAAAAAAAGATAAATTTTGTAAATATTTCCACAGCCAATTAAAAATGGTTTCTCATGTGAGAAGCTCACACTTTGCACACTCTTCAAAACCAGACTATTCTTCAGGGACGGGTTTCTTTCTCCTTTGAGTGAGGGAAGGCAATCTCTGATTTTGAAAACCAGTGTTTTTACAACGTAGTAAGGACCAAATGGAACCGTCCTCCTTCTGTGGCAATGAGCTATAACGCAAAGATTCTGATGATATAAATTCTATCTTTAAAAGCAGGAAGCAAGAAAGACGTTTAGCCTTTGTTCTCAGTTGCTAAAACTTCACAAGCTGATAAGCAGTCTTCGAGATTTTGTAAGCATTTAAAAATTAGCAAAAAAGAAAAGTTACCTTTGTTCTGAACAGCGCAAAATTCTGGTTAAGGATACATAATTTCCCTCAGCTGTCCCTCTGCTCACAGTTGGAATTGCTTTTCTGCAAGCCACATACAAGGCACACGCTAGCCAATGCAGATCATTTCCCTGTGAATTAAAACATCAGGCATCTAAAAGACTTCACTGGAAAGAAAAGCAGAGCATTCAGCTATGCGCCCAACACCAAGAAAAGAGACAGAACTTCCGGAAGGGTAGAACATCCTAAACGAATGAAGTTACCAGTGACAAAGTTGATTCCTTGTTTCCAAGTTCTGTTGAGCTACTTTGCGTTCTTTAACTACAAGAAAAACAGGTGTCAAGCAGATACTTAAGACTGAACTGTGTCAAAACTCAAATTACATAGTTACTAGTTACCTTTATAAATTTCATACCTGACCCAAAGTTTAACAGTATATTTTTAGCGTTCCTCTTTTCCTGTAGTAACATTTTGTATTGCCTTGGCGTTAGGAAAAAAATACAAAAGCTGCAGTGCCTTGCTGTCAGGGCATTCTCCTGCCCTGAACAGACAGTGGGAACAGAAAAACATAGTTTCCATTTTTCTCTGTATTACACAACAGAACAATTACTCGATCTGGTACCTAAAAACAGAAACCCATTCCAACGAAAACCTTTCAAATCTTATTCTCCCTCTTGGATTAAAAAATAACGTTTTAACGGGGAAAAAAGAAAATAGTAAAAAAAGGGGCACAGAACACGGAATTCGACGCTGTGCGTTTCTTGGGCTACGTGGTATCAAGGGGCCAGATGAGCACACACCGTCGGGGAAAACGCAGGTTTGCTTCTGACCTCAGCCCGCTCCCGACGGTTGCGAGCAGCCTGCGCGACAGAGGCGTTTTCAGAGCAGAACGCTGCCCCCTCCCCGGGGGGGGCCGGGGCGCACGGCCCCGCGCACCGCAGGACTAACCGCCTTCCACGCCTGCGAGGCCGCCTTCAGCTCTGCACCGAGAGCTGCCTGGGTACGGAACGGGAAGCCCTAGCGAGTGCCCCGTGACTCCAGACGGACGCGCTTTTATCGTAAGGGCCAGCTTTATTTTTAAGAAGCCAGCCGGTAAAAGGCGTCTCCCGAACAAAGCGGGTGCGTCACTTCGTGTTACCGTTCCGAAGAACGGTGTTACAAAACCCGCACGCCTGTAACCGCCCACGAAGTTTTGCGCCACCTTCACGCAAAACCCGATTGAGGGTAATGGCGCTGAAGGCATCTACGTGGGCAATCGAACAGCTACCGGTCACCGGTCGCCGAGGTGGCTGTGCTACAGTCGTCAGCTAAACGGCTGACAGCGGAAAGACTACGGCGGTACGGTCGCTTTTATTTCTGACG
>NW_008824414.1:4373848-4410143 GCF_000699105.1 Pygoscelis adeliae | reverse complement strand
CGCCGGGCGGTGCCCGCCCGCCTTAAACAGCAGGAGGCCGCGGCCGGTGCTGCGTGGCGGAGGTGAGACGCTGCAGAATTATTACACGCACGGGGCACGCACGCTCTGTAGGGCGTTGAGAGCGCCGTGAGCAAAACAAAAACGTTACTGATGACGTAGCATGAGAGACCGTTAAGTAAAACCAAAAGACAACGGATTCGCGTTCTGCTCAAGGCAGCGGTGCGTTTATAGAACCAGGTAGAAGCAAGGCACGCAGCTCTTCAAACACAGCTGAAGGCTTTTAGACAGTCACGAAGGAAAACGCCATTTCGAAAGGCGGTTCACTTCTGCTGTGAACCACTTCCGCGTGAGCCGAAGGCGGTCAGCGGCTGTCCCAGTGGCGGGAAGTGCAGCGGGCGACTGCAGTTCTCAAGGGATAAACAGCAACACGTTGGAAAGATACAGCGAGAGCTCCTTCTGTAAAGGCCCTCCCGAGCAGAGGGGAGACTCCCAAAAACAAGCCTTAAGGAGAGGTCAGCCCTAGAGCAGGGACACGAGCATTAAGAGCGCAGTAAAACAGACTGCACTTTACTGAAAGAGATTTATTGACTACGCCCGTTTGCTTTTGTACTACTGACATTTCAAAGGTAACAACAATGAAAGCTTCAGGGGAAAAAAGAAATGTCAAGAAAAGATGATTTGGCTAACCCGAGATGTCTTCCAGGATGCGAGTACGCATTTTTACCCAGCAGCAAGAGCACCAGATGGCGGCAGAAAGCCCAAGCTGGCGCTGGAAGATGGCAATGGCAGCGGGGTCACCCCACGCCTGCAGCCCCCCGGGGCCTGCCGGGACAACGTGGGGGTCTCGCCCATTTCACTGTAACATTAAAAACTAATGGTTAGGCTGTATCTAATGTCTTACACCTCTCTCTTTAACACGGAGGAGCTGTGAACTTTGCGGTGAGGCAGCAGCTGCTTTGAGGTGTACAGGGCATTGATGGGATGCTCTCTGCCACCCAGAAGTCTGTGTATAATACCGTAGGGCTTTTCTGTTAAGCTAGATTTACAGTACTTGTTACAGCAGAAAGCAGCAATAACTTACAATAGTATTTTACTTTCTACTGAGAAACATTAATCTACTCTTTCAAAATCCTTTGGATAAAAAAAAAAGTAACAAACCCCCACAGTATTAAAAGATAAACAAAGCCTAGGTTAAAGGTAGGGTGGTTATGCTGTGATTACACCTGCATACTTTCCTATGTTCTTATGCATCCAGACTTTGTAAATAAATGGTTTCACTTGACTGCTCTTGTGTAGAAGACTTAAAAAAAGGTAATTTTTCATTTAATGGTCTACTGAAAACTTAGACAAGAAACATTTTAGACATAATAGACACACTGAAATCTTTCATCCCTGAGGACTTAACTTCACTTGTTCCTCAACCTCTCCCTCCTTTTTTCCCCCTTACAAAGAAGCAAGAATTTTCTTCAAGACAATAGCAATGTTCAACATGAACACTGAAATAAAGAGAGATCCTCATTTGGCATGTTAATTACTTGAATCATTTCCGCTACTGGATTCCATATTACAGCTACCGATATTGTAAGAATAAGTTACAGCCACTAGTGTTACCACTAATGCACAACTCTAGTGGGGATACCACATACATCCTCTCAGTCTGGGTCCTTGACAGCTGCTAGGCTATCCTACAATAAAACACATTTTTTACTGTTTTGAAGTTTCAGAAACTTAGCTTATGAACGTGCTATGGAATGGACTTCTGTATGAACTACACATGGTACTCCAGAGCATCAAAGGGTTTCAGCCATACGTGTTTCTCTGTTTTGTGGTCCCCACCCCGCTAACGTCACACTGGGGAATGCAGCCATGGCAAGCTGAGCTCTTCAGACAGGTGGCACTCCAGAGACACAAGTACTGTTTGCAGCTCACAGAACAAATAGTAAACATTTTTCAAAACATTGCACAAAAATAAGGCAAATGGCCTCAAATTCATTCTCTCCTGGTGAATTTGATAATAAACTGTAGTTTCCTTGCAAAATACAAGAAACAGGTAGCAAATCTTGAGGCCAAACAAATGCTGCACAGTCATAGCACAGGCCCTGACTATACTAGCCCCAAGTAGCGAAGATTGACTGTGACAAGAAATTTTTGAAACGGTGGTTAACATTGTCTACCTGCAGGGAAATGAAGTGGCCTCCCAGATAAGGCTGGATACATAGCAGGCAAAGTCTGATCTCCTAGTAAGGAAAGTCCAAGGTGACCGGCTCTTGGAAGTATGTGTGTAAAGAGAACAACACACCACAGAAACCTTTCTCCCAGTATTCTCCCTGGGACCTTCCCACCACAGCCAGTCTCCTGATACTTCTGATGCTATTTTGCCAACGTGCATGACTTCATCAGGAATCTCCCGACATTTCGTATTTTACCTTAAGCCTCAGTTGATGAAGACCAATGATTACATGAAGATTTCACCCGTCTTTTGACCAGGAGAATGTTTCTTCATCTCATGACACTGAGAAACATTCATAACACTAAAAAGCAAAAAAAAATATCAATTTATTTAGGTTAGAATTGCTGCTGCATTAAAAAAAAATGAAGCCGTGTACACTCATCTTATTTCGGGACTAGGAGTTAGAAACTCTGCCTTACAGGAGCAAAAAGCCGAGCTCCTACCACCTGCTTTGAGAAGCTGAACAGAGATCAAATGGTGTGAAGCTGCGGAGCTGACACAGTAGTTCCCAAATTAAAAGCTGTTTTCTTCCGAGAACAGAAAACAGCTTCAGGACACGCTATCGTTTTTAGTGAGCACTGGTGAAAAACAGAGATGATGATACCCTATCTGACATTAGGATCCCCAGAATTTCCCAAACCAGCCTCCCTTACACGCAGAAGAGACCGTAGAAGGGTTAGGCACAAGAGACCTTACCTGGAACACTAATGAGAATTTTGCACTCTTAGACCTCGTGCACAGTTGAAGCAGACAAGAGGCAGGGGAAAACAGTCCTCATTTTGCAGAGTAACTTCACAGCAGGATCTTGTGAATGGCACTTGCCTGCCTTCCTTGTCTGAGAGAGCCTGAAAGGAGGCAGTGTTAAAAAAAAAATCATAGCCTTAAATAGTCTAATTTGAAAATGTCCCCGTCTCCTTTTAAGTAGAGAAATGCTAGTTTGATTAATGCTAAGTAGTTTGGGGTTTTTTTCCAACGAAATCTGGATGTTAGCTAGCTAGAGTATAAGATATACTAAATTGAAGCTAAAATTTAAATTATGTAAGTCAAAAGTGTTTTGGGGTCATAACTATTCTGAATGGAGATACTTACCTGTATGTACTTCTCCATTTCAAGACTTCAGCCCACCCTATTTTGTGGAGAATTTTCCTTACTTCTTTGTATTCATTTCTTAGTGAACAGTGTTCCTAAAATGCTGAGTTAAAGACTGAAATATAACCATCAAAATATTGTTTATCATTTCTGGCAGGCTGGAACTTTTGGCAGTAATGAATGATGTAATTTACTGACACTGCTAGAGTTGTAATGCGTTTCAACATCCTTCCTCTGTGTATATTGTCAATATTTTCAAAGACCTATCTCACATGTACTTAATTACTAAAAGCTAGAAAAGGTTTTCTCCTAAAGAAGAGTTTTTCCTCAGGGAAGTGTTAACTGAAACTTACCTTTGTCATCAGAGACACTTAACCATCAGAAGTCCTTGCTGTATCTTTTAACAGAAAAATTTCATTTTACAAATCATTAGTTAAAAACAACATGATCAAGATTTTCTTACTGTTTCAGTCATGGAAAGCTGTTATCTTTATTTCCTTTTCCTCTAAATGTGACAAAGAAATGATACTGCCTGCCCGTGTAACATTAGGGCCATTTAGATAAGCCAGGAGAGTTATTTTGTAAACTCCCGTGGCTACACTAGTATAATTAGTCTCCTCTGTAGACACCAGCATAACCCCCATGTCCCAACAATGTACAGGTGTAAAATTTGAAGTGTTGGTCAACTACAGCAGTGTAAATCCCACATTATGCTGATACAGCTTGCTTATGTTGAAGATAATTATAGGTGTAATAGAACTAGATCAGAAACTGCTTATACAACTGTTACTAACTTTCACATCACAAATAATTTCATATAATGCTACACTGCAGATCCCTTTATATTAGCCATGCACGCCAGGCACACTTCATCTCACTGCAGCTTAAATGCAGGCATTAAGAAGTAAACATTCATTTTGATGGTGCATCAGTACTGTCGTACAGAGCAATAAATGAAAAATATATTACTAAATAACGACACAAATAATTTTCTCTGAGACAAGATACAACAAATAGGACAGGAATTTGCCTGGGACACCTTGAGACTATTATCTCATCTCATCACCACATCCAGATACTGTTTCAAAAAAATTCAAAGGAGTGAAAGAAGTTAAAACAGCAATACTGTGCCTTGAAAATAGTTTCATTGAAAAACAGATCTAGTTATATTTAAACTTACAGACTAAGAGGATTGGATTGTAAAATTACAAGACATGATTTTTCCCCCTTTTTTTTTTTTTTTAGATGTGTGAGGGTTTTCTAATAGACCTGCTAAAAATAAATTTAAAAATACCGTTAGGGAGCTCATACGCATATGTGCATCTTTAACACCTGTGTACAGATTTCTGAAGGCAGAAGCTCAGAAAGGATGATCATGATCTGAAGACAAAACTCAGACTGGAATAAATAAGAAGGGTACCACCGAATCATTCAAGTGCAATGACAGGTTAAAACAAGGCGGCACCTGACAACCAGGAGACAACTCGCATTCAGGAGAAATGTCCGTGCCCTATATGAAATATATGAAAGATAGCAATAGTAAACGCTGTGCACATAATTAAAAGATTTAGTAAACACGTAGACAGTAATGCAGAGTTTTAAAAAGAAAGATTCAAAAGGTACTCCACTGCCAACGTGCTTACCCTGGAACATAAGATGCATCACTATTTCACATTGTCAACTTTTGGACCAGAACCTAGGCTGTGTATTCCTTTCTAACCGTAACTGCTGAAGGGCTGGAACAGCAGCTTATTTTGTTTGTAAGACAACAGAATTACAGGAAATTGATTCCCAGAAAAATTATACAACAGTAAAGCATGGTCGGGGGGGGGCAGGTTACCTCCTTGGCTTGAGGTTTTTTTGTGGTTTTTTTTTTAATGTCTTAAGAATAATTTCAGATTTAGAGCTAAACACTGAAACTTAACTTCTGCTGCTGAAAGATACACGTTTAAATCCTTACACAGACAACATTATTTTCACATACTGAGGCCGACATCATGGGTAGTCAAAGAATATGTTTAATAAAAAATAATTAAACTTCCATTTGCTCTATAGAACATCATAGAAAGTAATTCAATAAATTACAAATGACTTTTTGAGACGCTTGTTCAACTACAGAAAGCAAATTCAGACTACACAGAACACAACTGGCAAATATTGCAAATGTCCAAAAAAAACCTGGACTAAGACTTGGATCATGAAGCCTGAAACAAGGGATAGAAATACAAGGCAATAACAGCTAAGGTTCTTTTAGTAACTACCAACACACACTTTATCATCACCTTGGAATCCTTTTAACTTCAGTGTTAGTGTAATTCTACTGAGGTTTCCTTATAACCCTTAACTTTATACAACCGTATTTGCATATAGTTTAGCTGATAGTGGGACATTTTTTCCCCTTCTGGTTCAAACCGATTAAAAATAAACCCAATATATTATGTTCAAGTCTACACCAGCCTTCATTACTTGAAACTGTAATTGCCTTATTACATAGAAAGAATCACTAGAATGGTAACCAAACTCACTTGACCATAATTAGGAAAATACTTTCTTTCATAAATCTGATATAAATTAGGTTTTAGCCACAAGATTTAGGATTTGTTTTGTGGGGTAAGGGTGGGAAGTGATGGTATTGTTGACATACTCCATCAGCAAACTAAGTTAATAACTGTTTGTAAAACTTTGGCTATTTCATAGATGCATCCTAGTTAAATAAAAGTGCTATATCACAAAGGGCAAAATATTAAATATGAAATACTTTTTTTTTTTTTTCCTGCGATGAAGAATTGCTACCCCCTTCTCTTGGCAGTTTTTAATTTTCACTATTGCTAAGACACTGCATGAAGGGCCAAAAATCAGAATACTATTTGGGAAAATACGTAACCAGCACAATCCAAATGGTACTTGTATAATTGTGTAATTACATGTAATACTGCTTCTAATCATGGGGCTAGTTATTTTGCACATAGAAACTTATATTTCATTGGTAAAGTTCTTGATAAAAAACAACACAGTTGTTTTACTGTACAAGCAAGCAACAGAACTATATCAAAATATACAGTTTTTGTTTTTTATTTTTAAATTTATCCCTTTGTAAAGCTTTTTCAATGACTTCTACTAGTACCTGTATCTATTTTCTCTTAACACTTGCCTATTCTTGGACCGCAAACGATGTAACCAAGGTCAACTGAAGTCTCAGTCAGTTCAGAACTTCTGTAAATGTCAATCTGGGCCTCGACTGTGTCAGAGTAATAGCAGCTTAAGAAGGAGGAATCATATCACACACCAAATATTAGACAGATTTTATATAGTAAAGGGTTCTAAGGATTTGGACTTAAACAGACACCTTATGCCCTGTTATTGTGGTTTCTAGGAATAATTTGTCTTCCTTACTACACAAAGTGCTTTTTCTTTAGTGGGTAACTCAGCATAATATATGAAGTGATATCCCAATAATGATTTTGGGTAATATTTAATATTTAGTCAGATTTAAATCTGCAGAGAAGTTTAAACTCAAAAGGAGTTCAAAACTATCTATACTTTATTTACCATTATTAACTGGTAACTCCAGGAGGTTTTATGACATAAAACACAAATAGAAATCTACACAAACAAAGCAAACAAACAATTTTTACATGAAGTATGCAGTGTTGAAAGGTCTTTTCAGTGGCACTTTATGACAGTTTGCCTCTTCTGAGTCTTGGGGAAACTACTCCTCATTTTGGGACTTTTATTTTCTGCAGAGGGAGCCCAAAACTTTGCAAGGTGTAAACTAAACAGATCTACATGGTGCCAAGTAGCATGAGATAAGACAGTTTTTGCTTTAATTTCCCCTTACTGCTGTCGAAGAGAACAGTTGTAATAAGGGGGAAAAAAACCAACAGTCATATCTCAATTCAGATTTTAACATGATATACAGGATGTCTTTAGAAAACGAAACAAAACCTGAAAACAAGTAATAGAAACCAATGTAAACTTCCTAAACTAACTCAGCTGAGGTAACAGGTAGCCAGTTTAATTGGCTGATTGGGAAAAATTTATCTTCTTTTAAACACACTTGTACCTGAATTGGAAACAGCAGTGCATCACAACACTAGAGCATTTTCATGTAATTAAAGCAATGGATGGTGATGTAGATTCTACAGCTTTCATGACATTCATTAGCTGCCCAAATTATTGCTGAGTTTTGATCTGTAAATTATAAGTGTCAAGGAGGCTGTAAAACTATATTCAAATTAAATCAATAATATGCATAAAGTATTCTGTGTTCACTGCAAATATATTAAATATACAGCTCTTACTTGAGCATTATTTTCATAAAATTAACCCCCCAACAAAATTATAATGCCTTTTGTTGTAATTTTACACCATTGTGTATTTGATAGTACATACAAGTTCAGAAACTTATGAACTTCAGGAAATATTACATGCAAAACGTCTCTGAAAGCAGTTTGCACTTCTAAACAAATACTGAAATGTTCGGTCAGTAAATCATTGATGCACTCAACACTGGTTTATTTACAATGAAATAATTAAAGAATAAATTCAAAATCAGTTTATAATTTAAGTGCAGAGTCTGGGGTCAGTCTTCATCACTAGAATCTGAATCCTCAGATGAAGACGATGTACTATCAGATCCAGATGAAGCACCTGCTTTCTCTGAACCCTCATCTGTGCTGTTTTCATTATGAGAGCTTGGTTCTGTTCCCCCTTTGTCCTCCTGATCTCTAACCCTAGAATTTTCCTCCTTTCCTTCTGTGGGCTTGGCTGAGCCTGTGTCATTGCTTTCACTGTTCTGTACATCAAAAATATTAGACTGAGACAAAGCTGGGATATGAAGATTAAGGCCTGGAGTGAGAAGCATCCCTGGGTAAAGTATGTTGGACAGAAGTAATGGGTTAAGAGAGAGAGGATTGGCAGCTGCAGAGGATGTTGAAGGAGAACTTGAAACAGAGTTTTCACCACCAGTATCAGTATTTTGGTCTTCTGTCCTTTCTTTCTTTATGTCTGCCTCCTTTGAATCGCTTCCCTTTTTTTCCTCTGAAATAGATTCTGTAGACTTTGTTAGAAGTCCTCCCATGCCCAGCAAGTTTGGTAATCCAGCCATCCCTGACAGCAGCATGGGGAACATGGCAGCCATGTTCTTCGCTTCTCCTCCGGTAGTTAAGCCAGCTGGCATTCCCATTAATCCTGCTGTTACTTGCAGCGACTGCAGGTTTTGCAGGTTTTGTTGTAAGGCCTGAAGACTAGGCAGATCCACTCCTGGAAGCAATCCGTTAGCTAGCAGAGGGTTAACTGATACACTTGCAGTGGTGGCAGCTGCTGCAGCTGCTGTTGCCTTAGCAATCTCACTTTTGGGGCGCCTTCCTCTCCGGCTTACTTCTTCCCGCACAACAGGTCCAGTGAGAATACGGTCAAACATACCTTCTGGAAGAAACCCCTGCAAGAGACACATTGGGCATTTTTAGTATTTTGAGAGCTTAAAGATGGAAAATTAAAAGCAAGCGAAAGACCCAAGTGTACGGTAACAGTGTCACAGATTATTCTGGTATTGTTAGCATAGCAGCTTGATCTCCAGACAACTCACTGGAATTTGTGGTGACACTGTGCTATCACATCTCAAACGTTTAAAGGCCCATTTCTGCAGTGAGGTCTATGCAGGTATCGTCTCACACCCCCTGCTAACTCATCTTTAGAGGTTTGTTTGCAGATCAAGCGAAATACAGCTAATTATAGGAGCAATCTCAATTTAAGATCTAAACCAGCATTGCTTTGCAATGTTACCACATTCCAATCATTTGGCAGCTTAATTAAAAATACTTACTCAATTTAAAATTAAATATAAATGTGTGATTGCACACAGACCAACAATCTCTGAGCCTTTTTTATTATTGCTAGTGTCTGTTTAACGTCGTCATATTTCACCTCATCCATAAACTTAAGAACAAACAGTAAAGACTCAAGCTCAGTTAAAATGAAATCCAGAGCACTTCTTTTTAGGGCTTCCACAGTATTACTTCACCTCTGTAAGCCCTCCTACCTAATGACGAAGAAAGAACTGCAATGGACACTAATATTACTGTCTTTGAAATGCCTTGTCTTGAAAATTCCTGTTAAAAATGGCCATCATAAGATCAACTATCACTCACCTCCATACTACAACAGCCTTTTTTCCCCCAGCAAATATCTCTAATTTAAACTAGCCTAATACAACTAGAGGAATTCAGAACTCATGCTCTGTTCTTCTGTCCTGTGCACCACTACTAAATTCTAGAAGTAATTCTGCTATTATTTGTACTTTTATTCACTGCAGTCTAATCCTGTTCCTAGTTACCTATTTTTCTACCAGGATGTCCCGCAAGGGTACTGGGGAGACTGGCATTTAGAACTCCACAGAAAGATTACAAGTTCTGTTGCTAGTGAACTAGAAAAAAAAAATTAACTTGGTCATTTCTTTGCCAGAGGCTGAAGGCGTAGCGTAAATATAATATACTTCCGACAAGTTATAGTACATGAGGAAACAAACTCACAAGAATATTGACAAAACCATCTTTCACTTCTGTTAGACACATGGAACAGAAAAGTAACTGGGTTACCCAGAAACCATTCTTTATTATACAACACAACTTTTTGCAGTTCATAATATGTCCTTATCTTCAAGGCAAACAGGGAATGAACTCAGAACCATACACCATACTTGAACCAATGACACTTAAAAGCAAAGAGAAACCAGCTATATAATAGTTCCCGTAATGAAAGAGCGTACCTGCTGTTTTGTCGGAACTGTGGACAAAGTCTATCAAAAAACTTTCTTCTTTTAAATTTAACCAAGTACAAAGCTCAAACAAAATAAAACCTCAAACTCACTGAACGCATCTTGCTACTAGTAAGAAGCTGGCTCAGGACTACCAGGGAATGTAGAACTCTTACCACTAACTTTGTTGGTAATCCATACAGAAGGAATACATGGGCAACACGGAAGTTGTAGTGCAGACCTACTCCAAAAAATATATTAATATATTAACCTCGTTCCCTCCACTGGAATCTCAACACTAGTTTTTAGCTAAAAACAAAACCTCTAAGCAACAGAAAATAGAAATTCTAAATAGTAGAAAATAGCTATATTAATACTTGATTTACATTTTGATTGAGGGTAGTAATTTCTTAAAGGTGCACACTGAAAGTAAATTAATTAAAACATAAAACAAATATTTAAAATTATATTTATCTTCCTAACTGTAACTTGAAGAATAAGAAAGTATTCTGTGGGCTAATACCTTTCCTAAAAACCTTCCAAGGCTACATTTATGAAATGAAAAAGTCACAGTATTATAACACCTGCAACCAAATCTCTAATTTGGGGTTGCCAGCCACCATCCCTCCCTTCCTCCTACTCACAGCTGTGCCAGCAAACCAGTTTAGGGAACTGAGCTGGCAGAAAAAAAGCTAACATTGACTCACATCCAGCATTTTATACAATACCAGAAATGAAAAGCATGCCTTTTAGCATGCTTTTTTTTTTTTTTTCTTTCTTCCTGTTTGCCTTGTTTGTTTTTAAGATACATTTCATGTCACGGTTATCTTACTCTGCAAATACTCACAGACTGTTTTACAACTTCTCCCCATTCAGGAGCCACTCCATACTCTGGATTTTCTTTCAAGAACCTGCACAAATCCTTCAGAGGGGGAGCAAATGCACCCCCCACCTGAGAAGCAGAAAATAGAAGTCAGGAAATACTTCTCATTTGATAAGAAAAGGCAACATTCACACCTGACACGGTTTCATTCTTGCCTTTTATATAAAACAATACAAATAAAGTCTCACTTTAAATTATCAATGAGTATGATATAGCTTTTGACTGATTCCTGGTGGTGTATGTGAGATAAACTCTTGATTTGTTCTAAATCTACTAAACTCAAACTCATCTATTAAACTGATACTTTACAACTTCAGTAGTTGACATTCCTACTAATGTTTAGTATCAGAGTTTATTTAGACATGCAATGAATGGAAGAGCAACCACATGAATAGATAACAACAGTAGTCCAAGTATTACCAACCAAGAAGGTTGTAACTACAGTCTCGTTAAACATTTCCTTTTTCCACTTAATCAGTCCTATCATCTCAGTCAACTTCTAAAAATACTTCCATTAAGAGGCTCTGCTTCTCTTGTGAAATTATTTCTTGTATTTTTTTTCATGCAAAAAAGGCCAAGTTAAGATTGCTAAACAGCATGTCCTAATAAAATCATATAAGCAGAAAAGTAAGCTTTCAAATTAATCAGAAGTAGTATTCAGATCCAGAAAGGAAGAAGAAATGGTAGAAAGAAAAAAACATGAGCCGGCAGTGTGCCCAGGCGGCCAAGAAGGCCAATGGCATCCTGGCCTGTATCAGAAATAGTGTGGCCAGCAGGAGCAGGGAAGTGATCGTGCCCCTGTACTCGGCACTGGTGCGGCCGCACCTCGAATACTGTGTTCAGTTTTGGGCCCCTCACTACAAGAAGGACGTCGAGGTGCTGGAGCGTGTCCAGAGAAGGGCAACGAGGCTGGTGAGGGGACTGGAGAACAAGTCTTATGAGGAGCGGCTGAGGGAGCTGGGGTTGTTTAGCCTGGAGAAAAGGAGGCTGAGGGGAGACCTCATTGCTCTCTACAACTCCCTGAAAGGAGGTTGTAGCGAGGTGGGTGTTGGTCTCTTCTCCCAAGTAACTGGCGAAAGGACGAGAGGAAATGGACTCAAGTTGCGCCAGGGGAGGTTTAGATTGGACGTGAGGAAAAATTTCTTTACTGAAAGAGTAGTTAAACCTTGGAACAGGCTGCCCAGGGAAGTGGTTGAGTCACCATCCCTGGAGGTATTTAAAAGACGGGTAGATGAGGTGCTTAGGGACATGGTTTAGTGGCATGGTGGTGTTGGGTTGATGGTTGGACTCGATGATCTTGGAGGTCTCTTCCAACCTTAATGATTCTATGATTCTATTCTATGATAATGGAAAAAAGCAAAAAGCAAAATAATACAGTACACAGGATTTAAGCAATTCCAATGGACACGTTTCTATGCAGGATGCACTACCAATATGGTTTTAATCATGTCAAAAGTAGTAATGAGAAGATGTACACAAAATTTAGAACTTGTGAGAATGTTGCTACTTTGATCAGAACGACGTATGTGGCCATGCCTCTGTATTAGTCAATGGCACAAATATTGCAACAGAGTGTTCAATTCTATCTGAACATAAACCACGGGGTAAGTTTCTAGCCATATCTTGCATGTTTTCATAGTTGCAAAACATTTACTAGAAGATTGTCACTGACATTCTCGCTCTGTGCCAAAACCTTAACACAAAAACCTTTCATATGTACACAGTATTTTAGCAAGTGTAATATTAGAGTTCTTAATTTTGGCTAACTTCGTATTTGGGGAACATTGGAATGGGAACAGTAATATGAATACCTTTCTTGCGTTTCTTCTATTTATGAGCTGAACACGTTCTTCACCAGTTAAACTATTAACATCCAGTTTATTAGGGTTTCGACAACGGTGTCTTTTTTGTTTGGGCCTCCCATCATGCAGCTGCATCCTCTGTTATAAAGGAATTAAAAAGCCAATCATCTTTCTGATATAACTGTTTTAAAAATGGTAAGATATCTGTGCATTCTCTTGAGTCAAGCATTAATTTGAAGTCATCTTCGATTTCAGAAATATTTTAGTAACAATACTAATCACAATCATACAATAAGCAGCCCAGCAGACAGCACTAAATCCTCTCTCTGATGCCTCTACCCATTGCTTTGTTTTAATAATTTTTCAGTTTTCAACAGTGCTTTAACTGTCAGGAATGTTGCTACTATTTTGTTTTATAACATCTTTATGGAGAAATAAGGTTGTTATTCCAGACGTCATAAATATGATTTTCTTATATTCTGTTCAACATTAACAAATCTCAAATTCAGAGTTAAAATGAGAACATCATACCTACACAAACATCACTATCATAGCACTGTAATGCAGGTATGAGATACATCCCACAGTAGTGTCTTTAATCCTCTTGCACATCACTAAATACACTGTTACACATTTTCAGCTCCCATCATCAGTATCATGGTAATAAGAGTTTTCTTATCTTAGATAATTTTTTAAATCCTAGGTGAAATTAGACAAAGATCAAATGTCTTTGTTTAGTATTGCTTTTCTTGGCAATTACATTTGTGAGGGAACAGGAAGGCTTGTAGAGCTCAAGTTATGTAAAAAGAAAACAGACATTTTCCTTTTCCTAAACAAAATAAAAGAACAAAGAAAGAAAGAATAATTCCATGTAACAGAATACAAATTCAAATACATTTCATGAGAAATGTTTTACTATTTAGCTAAAACAGAGCTGAAAGGAATACTCACAGGAATACAAGCTCCTGAATCTTCAACATATCCAGGATGTTCTTTAAGCCACCTTTCTAGATCTTTTCTTTTGGGGGCATCATCACCTGCAAGCCTTGTTCCATCTTTTAGGTTAATAACAGGAACTGGACTCTCTGCATCAAGCATGCCTTGGGACTGCGTGTAAGTGAGTGCTGGGTTTATTCCTGCAGCAACTTGACAGGAGTTAATACCTGGATTAACCTGGAGAAATTGAAAACATTTGACTAAGTTCTCCACAGAAAACAAGCCATCACAATTATTTCATGTATGATACAACGAAGGCTACAGTGCTGCAGATCATTATGCACACAACTCAAGGACTGAGTGGGATTACTCATGCCATAAAGATAGCTCCCTTTAAGTCATGGTACAATCGGGTCCTGTAACAGATGTTACAGGAAAGGATGTCAGAAACAGTTGCTAGGTCAAATACCAAGTTTTAAATAATACATTGTTAATTGCAGTTCATCAAAACTAGAATTATACTTACTTTTTGAAAATAGTTATCAATATTGAATATATCTAATATTTAGTAAAACTCTACCAGTTCTCATTTGTGTAGTCATAAACTGTCAGCGAACAATTTCGGGAAAAAACCCAACCCAACAGTTTGGAGTAATAAAGTTTTTATCATATGTTGACAGCTGGTTATGCTCAGTTAAGGGATTAACAGTAATTTGGACCTTATTTTTGGATAGAAAAATCAAGTTTACTTACATGATTAGGCTGTTTATTTCTATTTATAAAGAGGACATCAACTCCCTCCACATTCTTTCTTCTTCCTCTTCTCTTTTTGACTACAGGCTGACTGTCAACTATGACTCCATTGGCACTGGCTGTTAAGTGACTGGAAGTACCTAATTAATGATGCAATAAAATTAATGTCAGATGCTTGAGCTGTTTATAACAAGAAACATGCCTGAATAAAAAAAGGAAATAAAATTATTTGAAATAGTGCAAGCGCATATAATTTCTACATGTAATATCTAACAGAAATTGCCTATTGTTTTATGACTGTTTAAAACACTTAATATCAGGCTCTGAAAAGCCACTCCACTATGTAAGTTTCCTGTTACTGACCCCTACCCCCTCCAAATAAACCTGTACAGGGCAGAGAGCTGTTAAAAATTGCTGACATCACACACACTCAGAGGCAGACATCCCTAAATAAATGTTTATAACAAGACCTTAATGGTATGTTGCAAAAGAACAAGAAACTACAAAATGCAAGTGAAGGGTAGTATTTTTTTGAAGGAAATGTTCTTATCCGTGTATGTATGCAATCTCAATGAATTAGTCATTTAATCAGAAGCTGACCTAAATCAAGCACCCAATTCTAATAATTTCAAATATTTTAATCCAAATTTTAACTGCTTACTTTAGGCTTATTTTTATTTGTCAGTGTACACCTACTGTTATTTTTTATGAAAATAAGCTGTAAGGTTTTGGCTATAAGCCAAAAAATTGATTCTAGACTGGTCCTCCACTGCTTCCTTACATGAGACACAGGAAAGAATATGAAGAGCGCAAATTAACACTGGCATAAATCTGGAACTCTTCATCTTTACTTACAAACTAGCCACAGTAAGTTCTGATTTAAACTGACTACTGTCAGTGTAGAGTGATGCACTTCGTAATTAGTGAAATCTTCTTGTGGTGGTGTTTATAATGTATAATGGCACCCTTCTAATAAATTAACATTACAGTAACTGACACTGTGAGAGAGTTTTCATGCGGTTCAACCTCGTGCCTCAACTTGGGTGCCCAGTTTCCCTAGCACACTGGAGAGAATTCCTCCAGATTGCAGTTTAGAACACGTAACACTGCAAACATCTCTCTCCACTGCCTACACATGGAGATCAACGGAAGAAACCAGAAGATAAGATTTATGACTAACTCGTATGCCCTCTGACATTTTACCTGATTCGGGAAGTGATTTTGGGAAGTTGACAAGGCTGGTTTCTGAAGCATTCTGGAGTTCACGTAGCCGAGCCAGGTATTGCTGCTGTCCCAATGCACCTTCCTCGCTTTCAAATGGCCTTTTCTGAGACAGTCCCTGCTTCTGAAAAGTCAATTTCAAACCACCTTCCTGTTAAATAAATCCCAGGGTTAGAAGAGTCTCTTCTGAAGCAGAAATAACTACTTCATGATCAGGATTCTCACAGACAAACAGTTACTCCAGAAGAGTTGAGGAAGAATGAAAACATTGTATTAGACCGTAAAACAAGTCTTGCTTCTCTTCCATGTAAAAAAAATCTTAACAGAAATTTCATGGATTTGCTTCTATGAATATAAATTTTAAATTATCTACTATCTTAACTGAAAAATCCAGACACTGAACAGCTGTCTAGCTCCCTAATCTAGTCCTAAAGAAATGCCAAGCCCAATTACAAGAGGAATTTTTCATTAATTTCTATGTGCTACCGACAGGTCTCAAACTACAGATAAGAAAAACCTTTGAAGCTTCTATCCTGCATCTGAACTGGGAAATTTACCTGTAACCCTCCAAAAGGCCATGAAATAATAAAGTGCTTGCTGGATAGGGCACGATGAAATGTTCAAAAAGAGCCAAACAACAGAAATACCTTTTTTTACTAACCAGATTTCTTAAAAACAGCATAGAACAGGCTGTCTGAGGAAGCACCAGAATGGCAAAATTTCAATTCAGAGAGAGGAATGACAGTGATTCCTTCCAGTGGCTTACGCAAATTAAAAAAAACCCAAAAAACCAAAAAACAAACACCACCACCACCACCCCCCCAAAAAAAAACCGAACCCAAACACTCAATGCCCAGAAGCAGCAGACCCAAATACCCACAAACAAGTGTGTGAAGGAAGTGAGAGTGAGAGCAGGCAGCCACTTGCAGGTAAAGCATGCCGCACACCGCAATCGCAATCAGGTCCTAGGGCAATAAAAATAAACATACGTCATTGATTTTCACTGTAAACTCCTTTTCTCGTACATGCTTCTTCACCTTTGACATCTGTGGTGATTGATCATATTCTTCTTTAACACCTGCAAGAGGGGGTGTCGGTGCGCTGGGCTCACTGTAATCTGCAGCTGCACCTGGGCTATCCAGAAGTTTGGTTGTGTAGAAAGATGCCACCGTGTTGCTGTCATAGCTCCTTCTTGCTGAAGGCCATTTACCTTTCAACACTGTTTGACAAATACTATCAAGTCGATTAATCATAACTCGATCCTAAGAAAGAGAAAATATTTTTATAAGAGTAATGCTTACCAACATTGTACACACTACATTTATGTATTATCTTCTAATTCTAAAAAGAAGAGAAATGACGAAATTGTTAATCACTGGACTTGGACCTAAAAGATCTCCAAGTTCCTGGATTTGTACAGATTCCCTGTAAAACTTTGTGAAAGCCACCTCTGTAGTTAATTTCATCACCTGTAAGCAAATATGCAATCTCAACTATATGGGGTCTGGGGCCTGCAAATGCTTGAAACACATTATCTCACTGATTTTTAAAGGAAAGAGATCGTAACCACCAAAGTAGTATTTGTGGGTCTGACTCATTGGTAGCTGGGTCTGAACTCATGGGCAGCACCATAATGTATCTGGCAAACAGCATTTATGATACTACATCTACAGACTTTTATTCATGTCTCATTTTAGCTTTTGAAACCATATTATTCCTCATTCACCTTCTTAGAGAGCAAACAGAGATTTGACTTCACACACCTGCATAATACATAGATCTCGAGTCCCAATAAACTCAGCTAAGTACATACACGTACACTCCAGAAACTACCGAGTTTTCTGATACTTTCAGAGTGCAGTTATTTGTCAATAAAAAATGTGAACACTAACATTACCTGTTCTGTAAGCAAACATTTTTCACAAAGTTCAAGACCCTCCCCTGTATGTAAAAAAAGTCTGATTTTGTACACTCTGAATGTCATTTTTCACAATCTGCCAAGCACCTGTGACATGAAAGTTATGCTCCTCTTCTCAAAATGAACGTTCAAATATTATGACAAGTAGTATTTAGATTTAAATGCATCTTCCAGGAGCAAACATAACAAAACCAAAAAGCTCTGGGAAGTTCAGATCCTACATCTATTCTCCCTGTTTCATCACCCTTTTTGTCTCCTGTGTTGCCTTCCTTTTCAGACTTTCCTCAACTGCGTGACCTTGAAACTTTTCCTCCATTACAAGCTTGTGATCTGGCTCTGAATTTTCAAGCTGATTTACAACTCATGCCTGTTCCACAGAAGGAGATTTTGAGGTTATGTTTTTTATTAAAATGCCAGTGTATTTTTTCTGTATAGCATATGCCTAGCGACACACTAAACATACTAAGACATGTTAAAATTCCTTTAGAACTATTGAAAAATATAAGCATCAAAAAAATCTGTCACAAGAGTTAACATCACATGGGCTTTCCCACACTTAAAAAAAAGGTGACACACTAAACCCTGTAATACTGACTATAAAAGCAAGTAGATTTTTCAGACCCAGAGTATGTCCAAGTCAGTCTCATTTTCCTTATGTGTCAGGAAAGAAACCTATCCAAAAATATATCACAGTTAAAGTTTATGTAGTGAACAGGCGTTCCAGCAATTCACAATTTTTGCTTCATCTTCTTAGTAAGCTAGTAATTGATAGTGTAAGAAACTGCTCTGTAGCCTTCCAAGCTATGTCAGCCATAGAAATTCAGACACACTTAAAGAGCTTAAAAATATTCAGTTTGTCTGCATTTTATTTCAAACAAGATGAATTTCCAGTCACTTAGTGTTATTATCTTTTCAAAGTATACTTTAGAATTTCACTAATTCACGTATGGAATCATGTAGTTAAATTTTAATGTAAAAGTTGTATTACACCACTGCTTCAGCCAGTCTATACTTTAACATGACTCAGGATTTTGCAATGTAGCTAAAGGAGTCCTACTACTACTAAGAAAGTTTTTCTAATATTTAGCTTAACTGATTTCTTGCTCTGTCTCATTTTTTACGTTCTTTTGGACTACTCTAAACGATTCCTCTCACTGACTTAAGATCATCCAAATACCTGGTAAATTATCTCATCTTAAATATGCTTCCTTTAAAGTTTTGTTTCCTATATGAACATTCTCTCTTTTACAGATATAGCTATACAACTGTTGTATAAAATGTTTCATCGTAATTTTACTATAATTTACCATGAACAAAATTCTAGTTCTTTTTCCAGGATCTCCCCACAACTCAGTGGTATGGTTTTAACATATTTAATTGAACACTAATGTCACAACCCACCTCCCCCTACAACTTTGGCTTTCAGAGTTTGTTTGTTTGTTTTTTTTTTTTCCCAAAACAACTTGCCTTTGGCCAGTATGATGCAGCCAACATGTATCCACCTTGTAGGAGGTAACTGGAATTTGGTGTCCCATTATTCATCTGGAAACTGTCTTGCGTCTCATCTTGTGTTGTACTCAGAGAGGCTACACTCTCTTCATCATACGCTTTTATATGCGGGGTTCCTTCTGCTAAATAAAACCACTAATATCATTTGATGTTGTAAAGAAGTTAAACACTCATTGTAAGAGGTTCAGATGAACAAAACACACAGAACAATGTTCAGAGAAAGTCCAAACACAAAGTTAAACTGAAGAATTAATCTGTTAGGTTTTTCAGGATGACTGCTGATCTTTTTCTAGGCATGTAAATTCCACACATATTCCTGTTAATATTTCAAGAGCTTAACATGTCAAGCATTTAGCTATTTGAAAACAGACATGCTTCAGAATATCTGATAGACAGTCCTTACTTATTTTAACATATTTCCTTTGTAAGGCAACATGCACTAAAATATAGAATTAAATTGAAACGAAACGTGTCTATCACCAGAACATGGCAAATCTACTGGGATACTACTTTAAAAAAACCACCCCATTTCTTTTACTGGATGGAATGCTGGATGTTCCACACCTTGAACACGTGTGTCTGCATCATTTAATGTTTTAACTTTTAATCACAGAGGATTTTTTCCTAGCATCTTTCCAGTGTGTCCTCTGACTTTCTTATACTTCTCTCCTCATTATTATTTTACTTTTGCCTCCATCCAGACAACAATGTAAGTTTCACTATGACATGGGGAAACAGTCTGAAACTAAAAAAAATTTAAAAAGTGCTGCCTGAAAAGGTAAATACTACATCAGCACAATGAGTAAGAGTATTGAGGGACAATTGTAGAGAACTCAAATTTGTCCTTAACAATAGCTATGTACCGAGTCATCTAATACAATTTAGCTCTTCCTTAATAGATGTTTCAAATGTGGAAAGTATGCCAAAGGTCCATGATCATTGTACAACATATGAATAAAACCTGGGCTTAAAATTAAAATGCAGATGAAGTTAACAGAATTTTTCAGCATTTACCAATCTCTTCAACATCAACTTACGGTAAAATAGCCACAAAAAGAAAGGCTGACCAATTTACAAGATTTTGCAATCTGAGAATGGCACAATTACTTGCCTAAACAGACTGAGCTGGCAGAAAGCAAGCCTAGCATTTGGACTTGTAACACATGTTAGTATCCGCCATCTAGATCTAAATATTTATGTCATATAAGCATTCCTTTTCTCTCGCTGTTTTAATGTTTGCATACAACTGTTTCCTCTGAAAATGTCCTTCCACTGCTACAGGCAGCAGCATCTTAATCATTTTATTTAAGTGGCATTTTACTTGCCCAGTAATCATTTTCCCAGTAAATTAACCGTATGGTTTCCATTTGTCATTTCCACAGACAAGAGGATCGTTCTGATTAACACAATTTCCAATACCTTTTTCCCTGAGGTTTTGGGAAAAAAATAGCTTACTTATGCTGTAATCCCACTGCCTAACTTCATCCTCTTCCTTCTTCTGTTACCATTTGTTATCACACAATAGAGAAATCTTTTCACATTCTGAGTTTCAATGGGGCAGGAGTAGAGGACACTTCACAGTATCAAAATAAGGAATGTATTAGATAATGATTGGTTGGTTTATTAAAAATTTTAAATCACTTCACTGATCAGAGGTTTTTGCTTCTACTTTGAAGCTTTCGGAAGTGTCTCTGGCTTATTTGGTCCTATGCTCTATAATCACCTTAGTCTTTTCTAAGCAGGTACATATTTTTAAGTGTTTGAAAATTACCAGTGCAAGTACACTGCTTGGCCACCTCCAGTTTACAAGAAAAAGCAGCTTACATTACTCTATAGCTTGGACAGGAGGAAGCTTGCAGATTTCATGAAAGCACATGTAGCTTTGAGGAAGCTACAAAGACAGGTGAGCAAGAGTGGAAAAAAACTAACAGGGAAACCAAAAGAATCTCTATATTTAGGAAGAAAAAGAAACAGCAGTAGGGAACACGGACAATATATATTTCCAGAAAACATTAGCCATTCAACTCTCTTCCCACACATGAACCACATGCACAATAAGCTTGCTTAGGGAATCAGTCAACAAATCCTAACTACCTCATCCAAGGCACTGATATGAAGCAAAGAAAATGTTGTACCCCTGAAATTCTTACAACTCACTTGAAGAGTCGAGCAAATATGTTCATTTAAGTTTACCTTTGTGGGATTTAATATCCTTTTTTAGACATTTGTCCATTAAGAATAAACTCGTTCAGTTTAAGAGTTACACTGCAGAAGTAAGACTACACACGTACCACGTTTTTGCGCCTCCTCTTCATCACTATCACTCTCTTCAGATGATGATGATGAGGAAGATGACGATGATGAGGAAGATGACGATGAGGATGAAGATGCTGAAGAACAAGATGAAGATGATGAAGAGCTAGAGCCTGATCGAGAGTGTGAACAAGATGAGGAAGACGAAGAGGATGAAGAAGACGACCTGGAAGAACAGGATGATCTATCTGAGTCAGAGTCTGAGTCAGAGCTAGAGTCAGATCCCCTTTTGCTGACTCTCTGTTTTTTGGAAGCTGGGTTTGGAGTTAGAGGCTCTGTCCTTGCTGCCACCATGCGCCTGTCCGTTTCAGTCTTCACACTAGGTTTGTGGTCTGTATTTTGTATTGGTGTGCCATTTTTTGGACTCAGAGGTTCAGATTTCATTATTGTCTGCGTCTCCTCTGTAGACATAGATTCCTCTTCAGAAGACTGAGGGTCCTCTTTCAGATTTTCATTTTTAGCTTTTGTGTCCTCAAAAGCATTCACTTTAGCATCTGACAATCTTGACTGAGGTGTAAGAGGAGAAGCAGATAATGCCATCTGGTACTGATGCAAGAGTGGAGTAGAAGTCCGTGAGAGTGCCACTTTATTTTGATTATAGTTCCTCTGGGCAGACATAAATGAGAGTTCAGGATCACGAAGAATATGATAATCTGTCCTGCTAACTCCATGTTTAGCCGCTCCAATAAGTAAATCCCTGTCATGAGTCGCACACTCCCACCAGACAGGTAAGTCTGGGTTTGGCTGGCATAGTTTTAGTCGTTCAAACAACTGTGGGTGTCTAAGAGCCTGTTCTCGCACTTTCCTTAGGAGTTCAATGCGATACAAAGTCCGAGAAGCACGCTCCTCTGTAATTGGTTGGATAAAAATGTTTGGGTCTACAAGTTCTGTATTAAAACAAAACAAAGATGAGAATCTGTCAAAACACGCCCCACTGCAAATCAATACTAGAAGTAGATGGCTTTAATCAGTTAGTATATGTCTCCCATTATAAGCTTTCAATTTTACACTTAACATGTTTCCTTATTTCCTTCTCCCCCATTTTTGTTTTGGAACACATTAAAAAAAAAAACCCTTTTCAAGATAAGCACTGGCAACAGAAATTAAAGATAAAACTAAAAGTAAAAATACACCCACCTTCTTTTGAGGGGAGACGACAGACTCTCCGGCACATAGACATAAATGCATACAAGTACTTCTCTAAGCTCTCATCAGTTTTCTTATGTAGTCTAGCCATTGCTCTAAATTTGGTCCAATCAAATCGTCCCCTTTCAGGATCAAACACCACTCCAAATGTGGACACAACTCTGTAAAAGTCAGCTTCTTCTCTTCTCGTCCATCTTGATCAGCAAGAAAAAAATTGGAAATTCTGTCATTTTCTTCACGATTTCACGCAGCTAGCAGATATTATTTCTTCAATATTTTTTATATAAGGACGTATTAAAAATGTGTATTTGCATGCTGCACATACCTTTGCTGTCTTTCAATCTTAGCAGCCATCTTTGGATTTAGAGCAGCTTCTTCATATGGAGGCTGCATCATACTAGTTTGTATTGGGAATGCTGGCTGGATCTGCTGGGCCTGCCTATTTTTACTTGTTCGTTGATAAGCTGTTATTAGGCGGCGAAGACGTGTTGTTAAGGCAGACTGAGTGGGCCAATAGATTTTGTCTCCTTCCATCATTTGTCCATCTATATAAAAAAAAAAGTCACAGGAAAAATAAAGAAGTTAATCATTGCTGGTGCCTACGGTTCTACACTAGGCAATCTAAATACATTTTAGCCAAGAGTCGGGAGAATTAAACAATTCAAAACAGATTGAATTGGCTCAGATTTGAAGTTTTATGTATTTACCTCCATCTGCTATTACTAGATCACCTGGGGATGAAACATCGTCCTGTAGAAAAACAAAAGTGAAGCAAAAGTAAAAATGTAGCCCTCTCCAGAGATTTAGGTTAAACTTACATCTTGCAGACAATTTATGAATATGACAAAGAACAAGAGTAACATATATTTTGGACAAATGGCTAACAAGGCATACCACAGAATTATACAACAATTCCCTCCCATTCCCCCCCACCCACACAACTGCACAAACACACGGAATAAGTTCTATCAATTTAAAGAAATAGAGAAGAATGTAATAATTCGCTCAACGAAAAGGTGGAAGTATTACATTCTAAGTGTGTTAAAAGGAGCTATTAATAGGTGCCTACTATACCTCTATGTCATCTTTAAACATCGCTGGTGCTGGTTTATATTCTGGATCTTCTACATCCCTGTCAAAATTTCAACACAAAAGAACCCATCTTAGTAACATTTTAGAAGTCCTTACACTCTTTTCAATTAAGCAAAACTCATTTAAATTTAGTTAGATATACTGTATTTAATATACTATTTGAAACAAGGAAAATATTTCATGGCTTGAATCCTTTGAATCCTGCGGCCCCCCCCCCCCCAATTCACTATCTCATTCAAAGATGTTCTTTATGACTGCAGCTGCTAACCTCACTGATGAAGCAATGAATAAAAGCAGTTATCCCTTTCAGCAATTATCAGTGATACTCAAATTGATCTACTGGGGTCACTGGTTAGCTACACAAGACTAATACACCAAGCTAACTGACCTGAAATCAAGTTAAATAGGTCTGTAGTACTCCGCCTCTGAAGGCTTTTGCACTTCAGTGTCTAAGTAATATTTCTGATACAGCAACACAAAGTAGAGTCCCCGTTAACAACAAGTTGCTGCATTTTTTCTTTAACTGTGAAATCCCAAACTTCAATGGTTCTGTTACACTGTTCCTAACTCTTTTCCACTCTGTGGGAGTAAAACCAAAAGTAGCACTCTTCACAACAATGACATCAAACTAGTATAAAACCAGTTCAGAAGAGAATAAAGTACAACAGATAAATTCAGTCTCATTTACTTTAAGGCCCCGAAACATTCATGCCCGCTTTTAAGTGCTCATACCCATCAATATAATCATTTGCTCTCTGTTCGGCAGCAACTGCTTTTTCATCTGGCTTGCCAACCCTCTCCAAGAAGCACAGCGCTGGGTCTGCTCTGATAGTGTTGTATTTTTCATAACCTATAAAGGAAAAAAAAGTGGCACGAATTCAACTTTCAGAGTAAGCTATAAAAAAAAAGTGTGTAGGGTGTTTATATTGAGGGGTGGGCAAGTACATACATAGTCATCCATATTACTCACCATGTTTAAAAACTCCAATTAGAAGGGATTTATCTGCATCTGCATCCCACCACTCGGCAGGAACTTCAGAGTGATCTGGCTCAGGGACCCAAACATCAATTTCACTAAGGAGAATCACCAACAGCACACCAACATCAATAATATTCAGAGGAAGAAATAATTTTTTATTTTCTCTTTGTACATTTGTACTTTATGTGGGATTTTTAAACTTCTCTCTTCAAGCACACATATACAACATTCCATGTCCAGCAAACTAATTCAAAGATTACTTTGAAGGTTGTAAAGAGTCCTAGGATTGAAATGTTTAATTTTTTAATGCACTTTGTTATTAATAGCCAGTAACAGTTAAAAAGTGGATGGTTACTCTACTAAGTTACATAAGCCACACAATACAGTATTAATTTATCATTAAGAATAATTTTGATAACCTAAAGAAACTGAGGCACACAATTTTTCACCTCTGCATTCAGTAAGACCCTAAAAACAGCAATACAAAACACCCAGACAGCTCGGTATTTTGTATTTGACAGAGACCAGTAACAGGGAAAGAACAAGAAAACAGAACCAGCATACAATATTCTTCCTCTCTCAGTAAACTCTGCCAACTCCTAGCAGTTTGTGCTTGCAAAACTTCGCAAACCAAGGATTATCTGCTTTTATGTTTAATACCACAAGATGGACTGTTCTTCCCCAAATGTTTACAACAGCTTTCTGAATCAAATTAAAACTTTCTATCCACCACAAGCTCCTCTAGCAGAGAGTTCAAGAATTTCCAAACAGCAATACGTCCATTAAAAAAAAAAATTAACGGAATATGCAGCACGTAACCAAAAGTGTGCATAAAGAGGCAGGAAAACCCCACCAATTACAATGTGAAGTATATAATTCTATCTTTCACTCACTTTTTCAGTCCATTTGACTTAAATAATTTTACTTTCTATAGCTAGACTCATAAATAGGAATCAGGACTTCCTCATGTCAAGTCGATACAAAGTGTTTAGTAAACAAAGAGTAAACAAAACCATTTTTCTCACAGCCCAAGGATACAAATATTTGGTTTTAACATTTCTTATTCAGGTCTAAGATTATTTCTGAATTTTCATTTGATAGTTTACGTTTAAAATAAAGAAGCAAAAAACCTCTCTATAGTTCACCTTGCATCAATTCCATCAAACACCTTTTGGAATTCATTACCAATGACTTCTTGTTTTAAGTAATACAGCATTCTTACTCGAAGCAAGACCCTAAACAAAGAAAAGAAGAAATACAAATATTAGCACTCTAAAAGCTTTTAATAGTTGTGGGTGGTTTTGTTTTGTCTTTTATAATATCACAAAGCTTTCAAGTAATTTTCCTAAAACATACTTCCTTCAGTTATGAGATAACCTCCAATTCAGGTCACCTAACACTTTTCATTGCGATCACTGTTACAAATCGTTTCACTGCAAAAATTCTTTCAAATCCTAGACAAAGACCAGGGCCAGCAGAATACTCCTCTCTTGCTTCATAAAATACTGCTAAGAACAAACTGCTATTTCCCTTTTCCTACTTAGAAGATTCCCTTAGAAAGAACTGAGTGGGCTGACAATGAACATCTTTCCCATCACCTTTTCATTCCTTCTCACTTCGAATTTGGTTTGGGACCCCAATGGCTTCTCCATGCTTTATCTCAATTCTTGACTACAGCTGTATGAAGTTTTCAAGCAGAGTATGACAAGTTTTGCTACAGAAAAATGATTTTCTAAAACAAGCTCATTCATGGCTACGAATGAACTTTCAACAAGCTAGTAGCTCAGACTCTCAAAAGCCTAGAAAACATGCCAGGTAAACAGCATATAAGATTGAGAGGCAACAACTTCAGTGCTTTCAAGTTTCTTTGCTAAGCACTCCCAACCTCTTTAGTCCTTTGGCTGCTACAAGGCTCCCCAAACATCATAGCAAGAGCTCTCTCTCTTTCTCTGTACAGACACAAACATACCATTTCTTTAAAAATGATAACAGTATTATTTTAAATGTGAAATACTTGGGTCACCTCCTAATACACTGCAACCTATTTATTCTAATCAAGCTAACACCATTAAAACTTGTTTCTTCATAGTGCCACAAGTATTTTAAAGTCTTCTAAGACAATGAGGAATTAGAAGAAAAAAGAATTTTTACATAAACATTGAAAGACATTCACACTTCAGCTACTGCTTACTTGTTGCAATGGTGTTTTATATGCTTTTTGTATCCTTCATCTTGCAACAGATGTTCTGGATTGTATTTTCGAAGCCATTCTGCTTTGTGTATATCGAAAGTGCTAGCCTGGGTCTTCACTTTTTTTCCTTTTCTTCCTCTAGGCACAGGGGCTGATAAGCCTATATAATTTAAAATATAATACAGTAACAGCAACAGGTAGGTATAGATCCCCATGACATAGTTCCTATATCCTATACCAGTATTGTGACCTGCAGTGCAGAAAAAAAATCCTAGCATCACAGCCTCTGGATATGAGGTTTTTTTTCCCTCTTTTGCCTCTTAGAGCATCTCTGGAGTACATTTCACCAGCTAAGGACAAAGCAGGAGAGGGGGAAAGAAAGAGAGTGTGTTGTCACCTACTGTGAAACAGAATCGGTTATTATGAACTGAAAAGAAAGCTTACCAATCCATTTGGGCAAGTCATCAAATACAAAACAAAGCAGAAATGACACTTTTCCCATCAATTGAATTGTGTATCTGGAATAAATTCCATTTACTTCAAGTAGGATGCATTCAGAGACAGTTTTTAGCTGTTTTTATCCCAGTACCACAGGCATACGTGTATGAAGCTATTTAACTTCAGAAACACTTAAGTCCTTACCAAGGTGATTCTGTAACTCTCGTGTTTGCCCATCCTCTGTTGGGGTAATGAGATCCCATATAAAACTTTTTATTTTCTCATCCCCTCTGTAGTGAACAAGACAATAGGCTAATAAAGCTCGGCAAATTATCTCCACATCCTGTTCATTCAGCTGTCTCTTGAAGCGACCATGTGACAAAATTTCTCTCCATCGACCCCACCTAGTCCAAAGTGAAACACAAATCAGCACTTCGAAGTGAAAACACTTGGGTAGCCTGTAGATTTCCGTTACAAAAGGGAATTTCTCTGTAAAATAGTTAGCTTTCCACTTTTTTCTTCAGCTTAAGTTACTGAGTGGAAATATGAAAGTAACATCTGCAGCTAAACTCCAACTGCTTAAAACAGTTTTAAACAAAACTTGCCTGTTTACAAAAAAATATGGATGATTGTTTTAGGCTTCTAAGACACACCACTGACAGGAACTCATACTGATAAGCACACACAGTCATTTATCTTATAAGGTGGGTGAGAGAAGACCTAAGATTTTATTTCCAAATCAACATGTCTGATTTAAGTATGCTTAAAATAACTGGTTAGATTTTCAGTTCCTATTTGCACCTCATGGAAGTGCAAGATGTTCTGCAATTATGAACATTTAAGTCACGTACCAAGCTTTTATTTCAGTTCTTTATTTATTTACAGAGTTTTGAGCCTGCCTGCCACACTCACTGTAATGAATTTTAGAGAGACTACTGTAGTGCCCATATTAAATGTCATAATCTCCTTTGAAGAAAGGTTTTCATCTCTCTTCAATGTTTCTTCAACTGCAAATTGTCAGAAAGATTTATACATGGTGCATGATAAATTCACATAAATTCATATGCTAAACAAATTCTATACATACACACAGGTTATTGCCAATATAGCTAGAAGTTATTCCATACATACAATTTAGTACATGGAAAAATACTATTTTTTAAAAACTTCCTAGAATGAAGAAGGATGTATACAATACCCATAGACCAGCAAGTTTTTTTCCACTCGAAAGCACTCTGTTCTTCCGTATCCATTGGAACGGTCACAAGGCCTGCGGAGTTTTGGTTTATCATCACCCTCGCTCTCCACTTCAGACAACTCAGCCAGCTCGTCTTTTGTAGCACTAAAGGGCCGTGTTTGTTTCCTAATTCTTGGGGTATCAATAACCAGGCTGTTCTGCAAAATTTCAAACAAACCTTATCAGAGAAACAGTTGATAAGTTTTTCTTAAGTAGACCGCTTCAGTTCAGAAACAACAATTTCTATCTAATGTCATTAATACGTATTTTGTAAAGACATCGCAGTAAACACCCATAGAGCAAGTAAAACATTTTGTGATATTTAAGGCAACAAAAAATGGGTTTCATACCATGATGCCAGTACATTAGTTATAAACGATACTGAAAACCTCATCTGAGCTGAATACTTACTGCAGACTACACTGCAGTCTCTGTGAGTAAAAAGAGGCACTGAAACCTTTTTAGAACTGACTGGGAATGTCTTCAAGTATAGGACACAACTTCCAGTATTATAAAATTGATATAATTCTTAGTCAGCTGTTTTGCAGATTCCAGCCCAGGGTTTACAAACAGAGAAACAGGACAATCAGAACAATTACACACTTTCAACTATTTCCAGGTCCTTGACAAAAATCAAAGACCCCCAAACTCTTTTGGGACAGCAGGGAGCTAGGAAATACTAAAGCTATCAAGCAGGCTGATTACCCATGCACAAACTAACCAGCACAAGGAGTCTGATTTGTCGAAATATTAATCAAAGAAGCACCAGAAATCCTACACCTGCTATTTCAGAATTCAACAGCAAGCACATACGTGAAAAAAATGTGCATTAAAAACCAGAAATACTTACTCTACCACTGATAGCATCTATATCTATTTCTGCTTTTTTGGCCCATTTCTGCCAGAAGTTGGGATCATCTAGGGAAATATCAGTCCTGTTTCCAGATGCAACAAAACTAGCCTGTAATAAATAAAACTAAGTCTTACCAACATCATACATCAAAAGTTTCTAGAGTTTGAATGCCTCAGTGCTGTGAAGACTGCGTAACCTTGTATCAAAAAATCTCCCAAGCAGCTGTTACGACTTTAGAAGTTACTTAGAGTGCAAAGCAACTCAAAAGTTCTCCTTCCCCATAATTTTTTAAAATCAGATCCATAATATATCAGAAAAATCTAATGAACTTTTATGCACCATCAGGAGAGAAGAACATTAAGCAGCAAGATTCTTCTGCTTCTAAGTCTGAATGTAAATTACTTGAATGGAAGAAAACAGAATCTTTTGAAGAGGCTTATCAGCATTTGAGGATTTCATCTCATACAAAAGTACTCGCTTGAGGGAAATTTCAAAGGAGTGTTTAAACTACCAACAATCAAAGCTTGAAAGCGTGGAATAAGCTTAATTTCAGAAGGCATTTAAGAAACCCTGATACACTGCTTTTAGGAAAAGAGTAAATACATATAAAAATTTCTAACTCTTCTGATAGAGAGACAGTGATGATGATGTTCCCTAACTGGTTTCCTATCTCTTCTTTAGAAGTCTATTTCTTATTTAACCCACAATCAGCAAGATATAAGAGAGCCTAAATAGATGTGTATTTATAAATAATAAATATACATCTATATTCTTAAAAATTTTCCTTTTGCTTTGCCTTTTTTTGAATTGTCACAACTGCATTCGTGAAGTACCAATGTTCCAAGTTCAGTTATACTGCTTTTTTTTTTTAATTATTTATGTATTTTTTAATTTACCTGAATTCGTATTTGTTCAGATTCTTATTTGCACATGCTTTGGAAATTAAGGAGTCCAAATTTACTTTTTGTTCTGTTCATCCAATTTTCCAGCATAAGTTTTTGGATGCTATGATATTACTGTTTTTCTCTTACCCACCAAAAATTAGAAAGTGTTGGTCCAATTTTATTCTAGACTATTACTCTTAAGACCTTACATTTTCAGTCCCCCGCCATGTACATGTATATATATACTCTCCACCCCCTGCTATTTTAGAAGCTTTCTTATTTTGCTTTTCAAACTCTTACCCAAAAAGCTAAAGGTTCAAACTATATCGTATGTGTAGGCATTTTTAGAATAAGCCTGACAATTTTTAGTCTTATTAATTATATACATTTTCCCCTGCGTTTAATATATCTGAATACAAATGGATCTATAAACAAAGCCGTTTTAATATTCTTGGTTAATGCAGTCCATTATATCTCACACATATCCTAGCCTTTTCAAAAGCAGCACACACCTATTACTCATCTTTGTTCAAGCATGCTCCAGCATCTAGCATTTACTCAATCTGTATGTACAAATCCGATTTTGCTATGTGCACGTTAATATAAACACATAGATGTAAGAACCCAAAAAAGGTACCTAACACACACACACTAAATAAAAGTAAACATAACTTAAAAAAAAGCATAAGCTTTACGACATTCAATTACATTTACAGCTCTATACTGTCAAAGAACAACTTGCTGCTTTTGCACCTTGGCAAACGTGGAGCCCCTTCCTTCTGATTCAATTGTGATAGTTTTAGTACGACGCTGCAAAATTTGGTCAATGTCTTCCTCACAGAATTTAGAGCCTTCATCTTCTTCATCCATAATGGCACCATACGCACCTCTTCGAAGTAAGTCTTCTATTTCTTTTTTAGAGAGTTGTTGGATCTGTGCAAATAAAACAGGTTTTAGACAGTCGAGAAAAAAATCCCCTGAAGTCTTTTCCATTTCTCTTCCCCATTCCAACATTTCTGCAACCTAACTGTGCATTATAATTTATAAATTTAAAATGGAGATTATTAAAAGCTATGAGAAAAGTCTAGTTGACAGTTGAAATAATTTGTTATGTGGTTACGGTATACATTTTTACAAGTATGTGTCTTTTCCATTTTGGCTATTCTCAACACCGTGATGAACGTAAGTTTAAAAAAGTTACCTGCTAATACTAGATGTAAATCTCATCTTATATTAAAGTAACACATTATATTAATATGAGAAGATACAAGGAAACAAAGGGAAACTTCTCCTTGTTTTAACTTTGACATTATCTACCTTAGACCTGAAGAGGCAAGAAATAGTGAAAGATTTATCAGAGTAACTGACTACATTTAAAATATCAACTATATTGCTAGTCCACATCAGAAAACATAAGAGATGCAAACAGAAAAATGGTAGCTTCTGTAATTCAAAATAGTTACCACATGATTACAAAAGCAAAACGAAAGTTATTTCAAGAAGTAAGTCTACATACACCACCGACACTGTTTTCTCTTCCACTCATACTCTGTAAGACAGCCTTATCCAGTCCCAGTTTCAGACTTGCTCTGTCAAACATCTCTCTTTCATAGGAGTTACGTGTTATCAGTCTGTAGACCTTCACTGCTTTGTTCTGACCAATCCTGTGACAACGGGCTTGAGCCTTTTGAAGGAAGGGAGAACGGCAATGAGAATTTAGACTTATCTAGGAATAAGATATGATTCTTTTAAGAAATTGTTTCTGCTGTAGCGCAATCGGAAAAACAATAGTATGAACTCAAAAGGAAGTCAATTCACATTTAAGTAAATGGAAGCTATCAGACATTTTCCACATTGTGAAGAGTTTTCTAAAAACAGTGTAGTAAGTAAAATGCAGATGAATGATCTGTGCAGAATGCTACTGAATGGTAGTGCTCTTGCAGTAACACTAGATAAAAAGGCATGCTAGCTCGGAAGTTATCTGATCTCCAGATACAAATGGTAAAGGAGTTGCGACTTGAGAATGGATTCAATTTCAGTGTCCAATTCTTAGATTTGATTAATTCACTGTTTCTTAATACATATTAATCCTTTTCTATATATTATGTTTTAGCTGAACAGCTCTATTTCCATAAACTGTGTTAGTCAGTATATGTAAAATCTAACCCCCGGGTTCATAATGTCATCAAACTCTTAAAGGTTTTTAATCAACTCACTGATGTAGTTTACCTGTGTTGTGCTTTTAAAGAGTAATCAATTTGAAAGAAGAAGTTAGAACCCAGCCAAACCCAGATGACCTCTCCTATCCAAGTAGAAAGTATTCATCAAGAAACATTAAACGTATGCCTTAAAAAACCCTGAACATTTTTAAATGAGGCATGTTCAAAACAGAGACAATATTCAAAGTGACCGAATTTATATCAACCAGGTTTGACTTCTTAGGCCTCACTATTATGCTCAAAGGAATTTACCTGCAGATCATTTTGAGGATTCCAGTCAGAATCGAAAATTATACACGTATCTGCTGCAGTCAAATTAATGCCCAAACCACCAGCTCTGGTGCACAGAAGGAAGACAAAGCGATCGGAATCTGGTTTGCTGAAACGGTCAATTGCAGCTTGTCTGAGATTCCCTCGTACTCGCCCATCAATTCGTTCGTATAAGTATCTGGAAATTGCCACAGATACACACGCACAAATCATTACAGAATTTTTCATAATTTAAAGGGAGATTAGAACATATGTCCTGCTTGCGTATTTATTTAGTTATTATTTAAGAGAAATGGAACAAAAATGACAGGACAACACCTCTCACAGTCTTTATCAAGGCATCAATGAATCCAGGGCTTCCTAAACTGAAATCAGCAAATTTGAAAGCCTGAAGTAAAACTGTCATTTCTGTTACCTTTGATAATTGCAAAGACTCCTATGAAACTTCTGAAATCAAGTGAAATGCTTAAAAAGGGAGCAAATACTTCTGTACGTTGTGAATTGACTAAGATGTTGAATGTGTATCCACTAGTCAAAAAAATTCATAGCCATTCTTTTTCTAATCAGCTATAAAATGGCACAGCAGATAAACCACAGGACCACAGGCATTTTGGCAGGCAGCCATCTCCTACAGTCATGAATTCTGTTAAGTATTAAGTCTAATCATGTGTGCACTCTAACATTTCTAATCAAACGGTAGCATAAAGCAGGTTTCATCTTCTAGGGATTTCAGAAGATTCTACCCGCAGATATGATGCGCTAGTCTAGATGTTACATTGTTACAGAAAAAGGAATATTTTCCATACTGGATTGTAAGTACTACTATGAAGTTAAAATTACTCTATTAAAATAAAACATACAAACTGTTGAGCTCTCAGTTCAAATAGACAGCTTTATGAAACAAAAAACATAGAAGCATAGAAGTTACATAAAATTATCATAAAAAGAGGTATTAATATAATCTTTTATTGATTTTCAATATACATTCCAGTATCCACTGCAAAAAGGCTTGACATTTTTACTAATTTTTTTAACATGTTAACTCTGTATTACTATGTAGTTCACTGACAAATACACACTTCAAGGCAGTATGTACATTCCAACAAATGGACTATTAAAACAACCAGAACTATGCCTTTTTATAGTTTTTCAGGTTGATATAGCAACTACTGATTGTAACCAAGTTTAAAGTTAGATTTCATGTGCTAAGGCTTTATACATAGTATTTAGTCACATATTTAAATAAGCTCTTAGTTTCTGTGGAGTCAATTATGTGACAGCAAAAGCCGATCTAAGAAACAGCTTTATGGCTAGCAGTTCAGTTCTGCTGCAAAATTCAAAGCAGTAATAATTTAGGAAAGATAGGAAGCACATTTTTATTTTTACTTACATTAATAAAAAACAAACCTCCAGTTGTTTACCATTTTGTACTTATATTCTGTTGGGAGTAAGGAGCTGCATTACCCCCGTCTGGTCCAAGTTCAACACAATGTAAATAAAGCACACATTCTATGCTTCTGGGGTTTGGATGAGCAACACTGAACTTGAACTTACTTGGTTTCTCACAGGCAATGTATAAACAGTACATACATACAAGAATGTTTAATAGAAAAAGCAACAAACTGAAGGCACATGGTTTATTCAACAACCTCTTTAGTTGTTCTCTGAAGTTTTTCATTGGTTGGTGAATAAATGATAAGCCATCACAGAACGCAAGTTACACAGTGATTAACAAAAAAAAAAAAAAGAATTCCTATATTTGGTATGCTGTAATCATTAATCCTCCACTAACGCTCAAAGATATGTCCACTGAGAACAATATATGGGAGACAGAATATGCAATATCTTACCTTTTATGTATAAGGTAATCCTCCAAAATATCAAGGCAGCGCACCATTTGAGAGAAGATAAGGACCTTGTGGCCTCCTGCTTTCATTTTTGGAAGAAGCTTATCAATAAGAACCAATTTACCAGCAGACTGGATCATTGCTTGCAGATGGAAGTCAGGAGCACTTGGGCTATATGTTTCTTTAAACTCTCCAAGGATTTTCTCTTCAGCACCTATCAAAGAAGATATTTCTGTATCTATAGGTGTATCTACACAAATATCTCCGTATACATACAAGACTAAGTTACCAAAATCAGTGCTTGCACTCTAAATGTCCCCCATTAGCCACTGCTGGAGACAGAACAAAGTTCTGGATCCTAGAATGAGGTGAACCCCGCAAATTGCAAAAACGAAAATACAACTCGCTCTCAAGTGGTGTGTAAAAAACCAACTAAAAACCGCAAGTCCTTTTGTCTCTGTGATATTTTAAATGGGACGCGAGTCTTAAAAACAGTATTTTGAAGACCTTTTCTGAAGTCCCACTATGATTGAAATCATAGCAAAAACTTTAAGAGCTTAAAGTGTATTTTCTTGCAAGCAGGAAAAACATCTAAGTTAGTTGTAACTGAGAAAAGCAATGAAGACTGACACAGACCATATCACTTGCAAGAAGCATTAAAAGTTAGCTCCAGAAGTTCTTTTTCATACTGCTTTTGAAGAGATGTAACATTTCCATGAGATAATTGCTTCTAAATGTTCTGTGAAATCCTACAAAACAAGTTCACGTTTCAGGCCTCAAATACGCAACTGCCTCACAACTTCGCCTTACATCTATCAAAAAAATGCTTCCATCTAATCCAGTCCTTGGCAAGTCTGATGAAATAGTCGAAGAATTACAACAAAAGTTCTTACATATTTTAAATAGTAGTACAAAAGTAGTAAAAAAAAAAAAAAAAAAAAAGAATCAGTCTTTATCATGTATTTACCTTTGATGAGATAAGGGTGATTACAACACTTTCTGAGTTCCATCATAGTGTTAACCAGATTGGGTACATTTGCTTGCCCTGCTCCTTTGGATAAGAAAGCAAAATTTTTCTCCAAAATCGCTCGATAATATTTCTTCTGAATATTAGTTAGTTCTACTTCAATTATAGTTTCCTCCTTAGGAGCCAGCTTTTTTTCTACATCTTCCTTTAATCGTCTGAGCATCATGGGTTTCAGGATAGCTTGTAGTTTCTGAACCTAAATGAAACACAACAGTTGGAACATGAAAGAGTAATACTGTAGTTTAATTAAAATTTTTTGAACTCCATACACTAAGTTTTTTTTCCTAGACTTATATAAAATATCTTCCAGATGGGATATAGCCTTATTTTTTACCCCAAATTACTAAAGGATTTTTTTATGTACTCCAAACCCAAAAAAGAGTATCTTTTTAGCATTTGTCTGCAAAGACTCTGCCTACAAAGCCAGAAAACTGCAATTTTTATTATTCTCACTATTTACTTGCCAAAGTTACAAAACCAACCCAAACAAGTAAAAGTAATTCTTTAACATAAAATATCATACTGAATTGATTTCTATTGCCTGCACAGTTTAGAGAAATTGCATGACAAAAGAACTCATAGGGGATATGTGGGGAGTGAAGGGGAGGGGAGGGAACAGTAACAGTTACTATATAAACCAAAAGTTTTTCCTTTAAGGAAGTCACTCAAACACTGAAGCTCAAAACAAACTTATTCAACATGCA
>NW_008824414.1:4362106-4373780 GCF_000699105.1 Pygoscelis adeliae | reverse complement strand
ATGGTTCAAGAAAATGAAGGAGGCTAAATAATTCTTCTACTGTGTTCTGCAGTGGGGTACCCGTTAACAGCACTTTATGCTCCTATAAAAGGAAACAAAACTCACATGTCCTTATGTGCACACATTTGCAAAAATTTGTGTTGAGTCTGAGTGTCATAACCTGAAAATACCAGTTCTGCGTGTCACTAAGTACACAGGTAAGACAGAAACAGATTTATAAAAACAACAATAACTATTTTCTACTAGTTTTTCTTTAAATTCTGTCTTCCTGCATCTGTAATGAAGAAATGACTGAACACTTCAACTTTTGCCTGTAATATTGACACATGTATAAATCCTCTCTCTATAGCGTGGAAAATATACACTAAGCCTGTATCAGAAAGCAAGTAAGACGACTGCTGAGAACATGCAGCAACAAGTGTATCAAAGTAATAACGAAGTAAAAAAAAACAATGCAAAACTAGTCATGCTGCATCTTGTAGTAATGCACCAAAAGCCTCAAGATTCATGGTAATATCTGCTTTTTAAAATCTTGCACTAGATCAAATAAAACCTTAAATACAGGTCTAGACAATAATTCCGTTTTAAATTTGCTACTTGCTTAGTGGTGTTATTACTTGCTTGCTTTTATTGTTAAATAACTTGTTTAAAACACTTTCTGGGTTTTAAAACATTAATTACTGCACAAAATCTATTTCATTATTAAAAGGCACATTTTAAATGAAATCTTCATCATAACCAAAACAAACTATAGAATAGTATCATCAGAAATAAATTCTGCTTACAGTTAGAACTTGCCACATTTTATTTCATCAAAAACGTACCAGCATCAGCTATCAAAAATACATACGTTTGAAGAGAGTATTAGGAATAGATATCTCCTGAGAAAGACTGCTTTAGAGGACTTTTTTGGCAGGTAAAACAAATTTGTGATTTATTATCATACTGTACTTAACTAGACTCAAACCCCAAAAATGAAATACAGTTACTCACAAGGTTCATTAATTTTAGCCCTTCCAAGAGTTTGCAATTTTTGTTCTTCAGTCTGTGAGCTTCATCAATAATAACACACCGCCATTCAATTGCATTTAACTCTGGACACCCACCAAGAATCATTTCAAAAGTTGTGATAATGGCTTGGAATCTGTAGGTACCTCGAACGATACGTCCCTAGAGATTCATCAACACACAAAATTTGTTACATTACCTCGTATCTACTCAATTGAAAGATTTTGTTGCTGAAATTTTATCGAGAGCCAGACATCAGATTTTACATTATAAATTGGTTTGTCATGCAATACGCATTTATTACATCTCTATAACTCTGTAATTAATACTAATGAGTAATTATGCATAGCCACAAATCCAGTGTTGTCTAACCAACAGTAAAATTTTAACCACTTTTCAACTACAGATACAACCATCTAATAAAACTGTTTCAAAAGGTGCATGCAGATAATATCTCATTTTTAACCCTAGGAAAATCTGAAAGACTGACAGGAAAAACCCTACAGTCAATCAATCAAAACATATGACAGTGATACGTTTAGCACTTATGCAGTAAGTAATAAAAATATCACCTGAGAACTAAATGAACACTCTTTATCCAGCTTACTCTACTCCATTAGTCTGACAAAAAGAATATGTAAGGCCTTCAATAAGGCAGTACACAATAACTCGCTAGAGAAACAAGATATCATTTTAATATTTAGCACTACTGAAACAAAAAGTTTTCAGCCTTATCAATTTTGTAGAAATACCATGATAGTTGAAAAAAATTGTTTATTTATGCAGAATATGTAGAAAAGGCAAAAAACCCCTTTTAAAATCGTCGGATTTCAAGGTTTTTTCCTGCCATTTAATGTGAAGTATTTCAGACAGAAAAACAAACTGTACACAGACAAAGCTAGTTTACCCTAGGAAAAGGAAATCAACAGCTACCTAAAGGTAACATAGAGCTTAATCAGCTGTATTTTTGTTCTCACTGCTCTTCAAATTCAGGACCCAACTGCAACCATCTGTGTACACTTCAATCTCCACATGAGTATCAGCATCACTGCTATTCAATTGCAAAATAATTCAGCATACTGAAACAACATATATCTTGCTGCAACCGCTTTCACAAAATTTACTCAGTAAGCGTATGTTAAAGATTCTGATATGTAAAAAGCTTAAAAAACACATTGTGGGATGTAAAATTACTTTCACTAAGACGTATGTACAGATAATGTAAAGTATACTTTTCATTACTACTACCTGAAACAGGTTTTGGGTAAGTTATTGCATACAAGTGACATTACAATACCTGGGAGTCCCTGAAGTACATTTCATACTGCTGAATCATCTGCCTGCTGATCATACTTCCATGATACACTACAACATTAAGGTCAGTCCACGTGCGAAATTCCCTTTCCCAGTTTGTTATAGTGGAAAGCGGAGCTATGATCAGAAAAGGCCCTCTTATACCAGCCAGGAGGATTTCATAGAGGAATGTAATTGACTGAATGGTTTTGCCAAGACCCATTTCATCCGCTAAAATGCAATTTCGCCTGAAAGTAAAGTATATTTATTTGTTATTAGCATCAAAGAAAGTACATACACTAAAGCTGTTACTCAAATGGACAATTTATAAAAACAAAGCTCAAATATACCAGTTTAAAACAATAGTCAAAATTGAGGCACCTATCCTATGAAGAAAGGCTGAGAGAGTTGGGGTTGTTCAGCTTAGAGAAGAGAAGGCTTCGGGGAGACCTTATTGCAGCCTGTCAGTACTTAAAGGGGGCTTATGAAGAAGATGGAGGCAGGGCCTGTTGTGACAGGACAAGGAGGAATGGCTTTAAACTAAAGGGGGGTAGGTTTAGACTAGATAGAAGGAAGAAATGTTTTACGCTGAGGGTGGTGGAGCACTGGCCCAGGTTGCCCAGAGAGGTGGTGGATGCCCCATCCCTGGAAACATTCAAGGTCAGGTTGGATGTGGCTCTGAGCAACCTGATCTAGTTGAAGATGTCCCTGCCCACGGCAGGGGGGGTGGACTAGATGACCTTTAGAGGTCCCTTCCAACCCAAACTGTTCTAATGAAACATTCCCTGGTTATGGTGAAAGAATAAACTCAGTACGCAAACCCACAAGCTTTCAATCATGTTTAGCACTGGCAAAACCTGAGAATGGAATGTTCCATGAGGTTCTCCTAGAAAAATATTCCAAAAGTATTCTTTTGGGACTACATCTGCCCTAATTAAGGGAATTCAAATTAATCAGATTTCCTACATGTACACTCACCTTGACAAAACTGCTAGAAATTAATGGAGATTCCCTAAAAGTCACAGATGGAAAGTATCTCAGCTACAACTCACATAAAAGGAGAGCATTATAGCATCACTGACAAATTTCCCCTCTTGTTTCCAAAACTGAGACAGATGCATATAACCAAATTACTACATGAAGTACCACTAGCTGCTCACCCTCAGCCATACACTCTCAGCCCTTCACTCTGTTTGCACAGATGCTCGCACAGCTATGCAGTGCCTAACTGCAATTTAAAAGAAAATTTTCTTTTGCAGATCATGAAACTGTATGGTAAAATGGTATGCTCCTTGACATAATCTCTATAAAGGACAGGCAACTGCTATTTTGGAAATAAAGCAAGCAGGAAGATTCATTAATAGAAATCCAACTTACACACAGAGAAAATACATCGTTCCGGAAAAACATCTTGAAAGTCAATATATTCCCGTTAATACATCATAGCGTTAATGAACAAAAGTTAACTTTAGCTTACAATATAGAAAACACAATTATTTACTAGCCTTATTTTTGAAGAGAGGTAACTTCATTTGAAATACATGCTAATTCTAGAAATCATTTTGAAAGATGCAAGTGTTTCCCAGTTGTTCCAAAAATTCTGAAAGCTTGTACTTTGGTGGAAGTTACTTTTTGTTTTAATTTCCTCATAGCCATTGAAAATTTATTTTCAGTTAGGTTAGTTTTATTCTTTTAAGATTTGTTTTTTGTTATTCTTGTTGATAAAAACATACTTGTACACCCAAAGGAAGAGAAATTTTTTTCCAGTTACACCCTTTTAGCTATAAGCAGAGAAGTTAAGATAAATTGAGTTAAAACAGTATTCATCCCCAGTAACAGTGATTCACTCCATATGGTTTAAAATTTATATTAAAAAATATTCCATGAATATACCTATTGTACCAGTTGAATAGAAGCCAGTTAAGTCCTTCCAGTTGATATTCCCTGAGCTGATTGCCATTTTTATATTCCCTGGACTGTTCTATCTTCTTCCAAGAGTTTGGAGGTGGTCGCTCCTTTAAGTGAAAGATTAACATACATGCAAGTTAGTACATGCTTTATTTCTCCAAAATATTTTAACCCAATATTTTCCGAGTGTAATAATTTAGATTTAGAAGGTAATTATTGAACCTTAAAACTGGGAAGGTGTCATTGTTAACATTACTTACTAGTTACTAGTCTGCAGAAACCTGAAATTTGTATTTATTTGTCTATATAAATTAATACTTTTAAAATAAACTTAAGAGTGTATTACAATAATATCAAGCAACTGATTTCTAAAACTAAGCATACAAATAGCTTGGCACTGGTAATTTGAAACACTAATTCATTTATATGAGAAACTTCAAGAATATATCAAGTTTCACTTTGGAACCTCTAAGAACAGCTGTCATACAACCAGAGCCAACCGAGTATTTGGGACTACCAAAATCCCCGAAGTCTAAGTAACTCTGGATGCTGATGCTGTCCTCCTGAAGCCGTTTGGGCAATCTACACTGAATTACTGTGATCTTGCCCTTTCCTTTCAGCACTTGCCCTGGTCACTGCTGATCACTCGATCTCACAGTTAGCCAATTCAGGAAGCCAACACCAGGAACACAAAAAAGTAGACTTCTGAGTGGTTTAGTTCCCTGAATCAGTTTCACCAAGGGATCAGATAAAAGACAGTATCAACATACACAGGATCATGATACAAAGGACATGACAAAATAGACTGTAACAGTATCAAGGTATATCATCTTAATGTCCCTAGCAAGCTAAAGGAAAGCTGAGAGGCTTATACACACACACACAAGTTTCCCAAGCCTGGAGACTCAACAGGCTGGCCATTAGCTTAGCAGACAACTTAGTAGAGAAGCCATCTAGTTTTTGACTGATACTAGGTAGGATTCCAGCAGAAAACACTCTCTTTGGATAGCTTCTGCAACCCAATGTGAACAAACTCACACATTCAAGCAAAACACTTTTAGTAAGAGCTTTTCTGATCAGCTGTACCTCCCCCCCGCCATTTCTCAGTATTTATAAAAGCTTGCATTCACTCTAGACTCATGTGGCCTTATCTGGCAGCTCTGAATTTTAGACTTGAATTTTATCTCTCTTTATTGCCACCGTCAGCACCACCTGACACCAGGTCTCAGTGCAGCAGTAACTGTCCCTCCCCAGCAGCTGTGGCTTCCTCCCCTCACCCATAAGCAACCATCTGTCCACTCCCCCACACCAGGAGCAGCCACACTCCTGCTCGCAGGGCTGCAGTCAGCAAATACCTTCTTGTACTTGCTGGAGCCTGGAACAGAAAATACTTGTGGCTGATGCTAAGATGACTGTCAGTTGTACAGCTGCACTTTAATCATCTTTTTCTCTCAAAGCCAAATACAGTAACAGAGAGGTATAAAAGCCCTTCTTCCCACATGCCAAAATGGCAGGATTCTAAATAAATACTAGAAAATTGAACTAAATATAATATGAAGACGCTCATCACGACTACTGTCATTATCTGTAGATGGAAAAACCATTAAAATAAAATCCAAAGATTACAAATTAAAATGCTGTGCATATTCAGTTATGTAAAATAAACGAGAACAAGTGTTGTACTACACCACACAGGACACATGTCTTACTCTGACAATGACATACAGGACTTTAAATAGAACTATTTTGTTTTCTCCTGCTCTGTGAGACAGAAGATTGATAATTTAAAGATAAAACACTTTTCCTTATTACACATCTTTTTCTTCCTTTCAGCTAGCCCTTTATGACAAGAAGAAAAATAAAAGCAGGAAGTAATTATGGAATCCGTTTGACAGATCTCGTTTGTCAATTTCCTTCAGTGTTGAAGCACAAGACTTAACTCTGTTCTCTATAAAAGGATGTTTATACTTTATTCTGTTTTCTCCTTGTCTTAATGGTGTTTAGATTCTCTGATAGCCAGTTTCAATGTGTTGCTTATCACTCAGAAGCTCAGAAAATTATAGCACTTTGTATTTTTTCCTAAACAAAAGTTGTTTTTTTTAAGAGAGTAACAAATTAGATGAGATCTATTAGATCTATGCCTACCTGAAAATATTATTATTCCTAGGTAATAAGGCACACAGATCCTTTACACAGAATGTCAGTAAGCCTTACGTTTTAACACAAAAGTTCAAAGTTGGGAAAACCAAATCCAATTTGCCAAGACAGACAAGTAAATTCGGTATAATTTTACCAATCTCCTTGAGTCAGGCCTGGAAGCTTGCAATTGTTCAAATTCTTCTATTTTTGCTTGATCTACATCTTCCTTCAGCTCCCACGTACTGTCTTCATATGGCAACGAACACCATTTTACTAAATAGTAAATAACAGGCTGCAGAAGAAAATTCTGAATGTTATCAGCTTTTAATTTAGTATACAGACTGTTAATATGCCTTACTATTTGAGTAGCTAGCTTACATGAGAGCTGGAAACAAAAGCACATTTCTGATACTTTTTAAAATGTTTGGTGTAGATTCTTGTTATCTACCTACTTACCCTTGGCATCTCATACTCTGCCACTTGTTGTAGACCCCTGAAGTACTTTACTTTTCAATCCCACTTACTCACAAGTAAATCTTAGTCTTAGGAAAGATAAATTACTACATTTGTGATGTTTGTGGAAATGGGGCGGGGGGGGAGCGGAATTAACTACAGAGGTGCTACCCAGAACATTTCCTCCACTCTCCAAATAAGGCTACCTAAGCCTAAAACAAAGAGCTTGAAAAAGTTTCTAAAACAGAGGTCTTCTCAACAAAATAGAAAGCTTTACAGGTCTGCTGGGCGACATATATAAAGATTTAGGAAAAGTCTCAAAAGATGGAACCATGCAGATTATTTAGATTCAGTAAACAAATATTTAAAAACCAAATAAAAAGTCATTTTTGAAGAAGTTGGGGGAAAGTCTTATGACAACAACAAATTTTCTCTAGAAGTGTAATAACGACAACTCTGCTATATACAATGAAAAGTAATTTTAATCCTCAACCCTGCTTTAGAAAGATTAATGCAGAAATCACTGGGTAAAAGTCTGCTCATTTTGCTATGTAGAAGAACAGAATAAGTATCATAGCTATTCCAATAGCCTTAACCAACAACTTTGTCAGTCTTTGTTCCCTGCTTGCCTCAGACTCTCTCTGAATTTTGGCAATTTATTTGCTTGATTTGCTTTTCTGTTTTCTTTTTTAATTTTCTGATCTCATGTTTTTGTTCTGTAATAGCTTTCCAGAAGAGATACTTTAAGTTAAAAAAAGAGTTTCGATAAATACAGAGGGAAAGGTCCAGTGGTGGCTATTAAAACACCTCTCAATCACTGGCTGCCTAAAGCCTAGGGACAGAGTTAGAGAGGAAGGGGGAACCACCAGTGCCCTGCCTTCCTGTGCTTTTTTCAGCAGTGACCCCTTGTCACTGTCAGAGAGCCAGGACAGTACATGGGATCAGCCTTTTGTCAGAACTCACAAGGCAATTATCAAACCTCACATTTATGTCAGTAACTACCTAAGCTTTGTCTACTATGACCTATTAATATTAATAAAAATATAAGCCATTGAACTCTTGATTTCTATTTCAAAATTCATGGCTAGCATAGAAAATTACAAGATTGTCATGTCTCGTTAAAAATATAGTGAAGCTTAAAATCATTAAGGTGTTACTCTGAAATCTGCTCAAATTACGATTATCAAACACTATAAACACTATTTGGAGGTGTATCTTCTTGACTTGCTTTAAGATATCTTTACCTCACCAGTGTCCTTATCTTCACAAAGAGATACTTCTAATACCCGGTCTACTTCTACATAGTCAGGATTAAAAGGTTCCTCTTCCATCTGCAATGCAAGATCAATAAAATCAGTAGAGATGCAAAAAAAGCTGCTATATGCTAAAACTTAGTCTCATCGTACACAAAATGAATCTGGCAGTTGGAAACTATTGAAGCTTCTGTACACACCTTAAAAACCTCCCCCCCCTTTTTTTTCTGGCAACTGGCACTGAAGAGGGATCTGACATTAGAATAGAAAATGCAGTCGTTGAGGGATGAAGTGCTGTCTTGGGAAAGTCATATAGTAGTGAAACTAACCATACTAACATAATCTTTCCCTCCTTACCACTTTCAAGTAGTTACCCAAACAATCCCAGTTTTAAACCATGCAAAGTCAGCTTAGTTCAGGGACTTCAGAAGACTTGCTCTTAAAATTATGCTGAACAACCCCCTGCCACAACCAAAAACCCAAACCCAATGGCTAATTTTTACTTCTCAACATTCAGCTGTTCTATTTAAAAGCAAACCATTAATCACAATTTTACAAGGGAAAAAAAGCTTCTTTAATTGTGTATTTCATACTCACATCTGCAAAAAAGTGAGCTCTTTGTGCTTGCCTTAGTTTGAATCGTTTTATTTTCTGCTGGATTCTTTTATCCTTTAAAAGCTGTTGTTCTGTGGCCCACTCACAGTGGAGATAAGAGCTAAAATTACAGAGATTAACATATTAGTGAAACCAAAAGCTTACTATCTATTTTTAATATACAGTTAAAATAATATATTTTATAAACCAGATTTCACTCAAAAAAGAAAATTTTATCATTTAAGACAGAATTCACTGTAAAGATCAAAGATTTTCTCCTCCAAATAATCATCTTACAGCATTTAGTTAAGGCAGTGTTTTTGGGCTAGGATCCACAGAACTCTATGGATTCACAAATTTCTTTCATGTGTCCTAAGAAGAGAAACAAGCATATTTAAAGTGAGCTTAAATAAATCAAGTTTAAAGTCTGACACCTCTATCAGAAAGTACCCAGAGATACAAAGTACTTCATACATTGGATCTAACTTTTGCACATACTTCATGTGAACATCTCTTCACAGGTACTGCTGAACTATATAGCTGAGCCCATTAAAACATCAGTGAGCATGCCATCAGATTAGGTTGGGAGAGAAGCATGAATTAACAGAGTCAAAGGAAGGAGGAAGCATGAGCACCAGTACCTACACCATTTAACTGCACCCCCAAGTGAGCCCTTCTGAAGTTAGTTTGCTACAAGTACACATATTTCTTCCTCATACCCCCTTTTTAACATATTTTCATCAATTTTTAAGGTTTCTAAAGGTATGCTAGAAATAAAAAAGAGCTATTGCTAGGCATTACTCATTCTTGGATGAAAAGACAGACTTTTTACCCTTTCAGAAAACAAGAGCTAAATGGCCTCTAGAAACATGTGAATCCAGAGTCTCAAAAAAATTACATTTATTAGCAAGAATCTAATGAAATTACTCACATATGTAAAATTAAAAATGTGCTTGCATTTTCAACATCAAGAACTGAGTAGTGACAGGAAGATAGGTATGGAATTTAAAATAGGAAAATATGGAAAAAATTATTTTTCTTCATTCTTTATTTCCTGCTTCTGATGTAAAATAATTTCTATTGCTAGAAGTTTTTTTTCTTTTTAAAACGGTAAGACCAACTCCTACATCAACCTCTCCTAAATGTATGACACTGTAAATCTAATCTAGGTTCACAAAATAGCTCTGATTTAAATTAATGAAATTAAAAATAGCCTCAGGCATGTAGCCCTGCTGAATTTAATAAATATATGTTCTCTAAAAATTCTGTTCTTTCAGCAAAAATGGCTGTCAGCTTATTGGTCAGTGCTGATTTCACAATACTGATAATTTTAAAATTATTACTAACAATATAATGCAGATTCTTAACAATTGTAAGATCAAATTTGTAAAGAAAAATCTCAAAAGATGACAAAATCTGGTTACAAGTAATGTTCAAACAATACAAAACTTCAGTATATGAATATGGTACTTATTTCAGTCAACACCTCCAATGAAGCAACTTTTTAATACTTACTAGTTCTTGTATTTTACAAAGAATTCTTCTGTTTCTACTGTCATCCCAGCAGATATCTAGGAAAGGAAATTCAGGGGAAATGTAAAATGATAGATACAAACCCCTTTTTCAAATAAGCAACTTCATCCCATGACAATCACTTACTTCTTTCTTTATTACCCTGGAGGATAAGATTTTGTCGACGATTGCTGCATCTTCTTCACTTGGGTTTTCCTATAAATGCAGGAAAGCAATGACATAAATTGCAGTAAATGCCCTCTCTTCAAACTGATCAGGCTTAAAACAGGAAAACAAGGACATCATAAATTGCAGTAAATGCCCTCTCTTCAAACTGATCGGGCTTAAAACCTTCAAACACAAGTGGCTTGTTAAAAGATCAACAATAAAGGCAAATTTGACCTCTACCAGTAGCACTCTAACAGTCTGGGAGTAAAACTTAAAATCCAGGTCTATATCCAGAGAGAAATACATGCAAAAGTACAGTAAGTCTGGTACTTCCAAAGAGCATCAGATGCAATGCTCACCTGCCAAACACACTTACAGTGCAAGCAATGGTCATTCTGATGCTTTCCAGACTCAGACTCACTGTGAATGCCCTGTTGAGTTGGTTCTCATGCAGTGGACATAAGCAAGAATTTCGTTATACAGATATGGAGAAATAAGAACTCTGGCAGACAAGTTAAAAAAAATTAGTAAACCAAAACCAGCATGTGTCAAACTCAATTTAATAGATTTACTCTGAACACAGATAACAAACATGCTGTGGAATCAGGCAGACAAGGTCGTGCTTGGGAATTCCAGCAGGGCTTAAGTGTGACACAGATACAGGATTACTTAGCTCTGCCAAGACTGAAGCTGTGGTTCCAGAGATAAAGAGCCAATCTTTAAAGGTTGCTTCCAATAAAAAGTCACCTTCCCTCTTGTCTGATTTGATCCCAATCATACTATCTTTCTCCTTCCCTTACGACTTTGGCACTCCCTCAAACATCTCACAAACACTTTCTTCCCCCATTTCTTTCCTGCCACTTTATTTACCTAGAATGGCTCAACAGTAAGTTTGAGTACCAGAGCCGGCATAATGTAAACAGTGAAGTGTGAACCTGAAGGGGGGAAAAAAAGGGAGGAGTGTCCCTTTTAAAAATCTCGGTAAGCAGAGATCCCCATAGGCTCAATTAATTTTATACTTCTGAAAGTCATGACAATATTAGCATACAGCTTTTTCATATGCCTATGCGGCATAACACATTATTTGAGTCTGATGCTTATCCTTAACTTCAGTTAAGTCAACGAATGTTTATAGTAGAAAAGAAAAAATAGTAATAAGCCATTTCTTCCAGTTTTCAAGATCTTAGCAAGATGTCACAGTAAATAAACTGTAGCTTAATAATGATAACGTATTCCTCCCAAGTTATGAGCTTTATTCACTGAACTACTTGAGACAAATGGAAAGTTCCCACTACAGACCAAGCCAGTTTTTACTCACCACAAATAATTGTAAAGGCTGTTCAGCA
>NW_008824414.1:4327635-4362094 GCF_000699105.1 Pygoscelis adeliae | reverse complement strand
GGAGAATTCTTTTTGATTTTCACAGAAACTTTAGCTTCTTCTTCTGACTGTTTTCCTTCTCCTTCTTCAGCATATTTTTTCCTTTTAACTTGACGATTTGATCTTCTCTTCTGCACACGGGAGAATAAAAATAGAGGTTTTACCAAAAGCTTCCTTTAACATGAACTGCAAGTTTTGGGAGACACTAAGCAATACTTCAGCTGTATCTAAAACCAAAGGCCAACATTTGATAGAAAATACGAAGCATGTGAATCACAGAGGGACAGAAGAAGTCATATACTATTTTCGATCAATTAAATTATTTTTTTTTGTTTCATATAAACATTTGATACTTTTATTTGTACAATTCAAAAGCAAACATGGAATGATATTTTCAGGGTATGGGAACAAAGCTGATATATAACAGATCTCCCATGAGCATCAGTATTTCAACAGCAATTTCATAATGCAGCCTAACAGCAGTGTGTTACTGTCCAATTCAAGAACCCGAGTGAAAGACAGAAAATATGCTGAAGTGTCTCTACTAACAGTGCTATACAAAAAATTAGAAAGATTTTCATTAGGTCATATTGGTCAGATTGCTGGTGAAGTCTGATTTGATGGCTAATAAAGTTTGTTGCTTTGTTAATGTATTTGTTTTCGCCTCCACCTTAATCAAGCTTGTTTAACAGCAGCATTTGGCTTACTTTGCTGTTTATCTCTCTAATCTTCCCACTCTTGTTTCTGCAAGAATTTGAGGACAAGTTCCAGTTGGAGAAATAATGTTCAGTCTAAGAAAATAATTGCTTCTCACTCACTGTTTAAGTTTCAAATGCTTAGATTATTAGGATATTGCATATCCTTTCCACCCCTCAGTACCAATATATGAGACAGTGCACACTTAACTGTAAGATTAATTTGTAAATCCACTGGCTAAATAATGATAGCAGAATCAAACTAACAGGCTAACATTTGAAAACACTGCAATCTGCTTTAAAGAACTGATCATCACAAAAATAAAATTGGCAAAGTAAAACATCTCTATAAAATAAATTAATTCTATTGAGCTACACAGCAAAGCATATTTTTGTTCAGGAAAGGCCACTGCTGGTTGCAATACACTGTAGTAATCAGCTGGGAGAAGAACAAGTTGTGAGCAGAACAAAAACCAAAATCCTGTGGTGATACTGGCTTCTGCAGAGCAGATATTAAGTAACAGTAAGATTGCAGCACAGGAACTTTCTTCCTGACTGTTAAACTCAGCCCTTGGTCTGGCTGGTATCTGGTTAACGTCCTAGCTATACTTTAACAACTACATTGTAAGTATTTCAGTAAGGTAGAGTAGTAACACTACATATACAGTAAAAACCAAAGAAGGGGCATCACCATTCTTCTGGAGAAGCTGGGACAGTGCATATATGAAACTACTCAATCAGCTTTCCACAATAACGTAGCCAGATTAGCTATTCTTCAATAAAAAGTGAGTGTATGTGGGATGGGGTGTTAGCACAAAAAGAAACTTCAGATTTAAACAGACAATGTAACATAAAATGTCACATTACAGTTAAATCAACAATAGTTTGCTGACAGTAGATTTTTTTTTTTTTTAAATACCAGCTAATAGGAGCAATGCAAAATGATGTATGAATTAGGAAAAGAAGGATTAAGAACCAGGTTCAAGTTTTACTCATTAAGTATTTGTTGAATTTTTCAAAACCTAATGAGGCATTAACTGGCATTTTCAATCCTTCTCACTATGTCTTTTCTTAAAGTATGAAGTGATTAACAAAACATCAACAGACGTGTGTTCTCCAACACATTAATATGTAACCTGACTTGTTTGAACAAAACTTCATATTTCCCTGAGCTGAGGAGCATGGTCATAAACAAATGCTCTAAGGCACAAAATAAAGTGATACCACACATTGTTCCAAGAAATGAATCAACGTATTTAAGGAAGACACTTACTGTGAAACTAAGCATACAAAATGAATTCAGGAAAAAGAAAGACCTAAAATTGCCCCCCAGAGCTTAGAAATAGACAGCTATTTGCAATAGGATAAGAAAATCATGAAAACGTTCGAAAACTAAAGAGAACGAATTAATGAAGTAAAGCAACTTTGTCTTTCCTGTTATGATTCTCCCAAACTCCTTCAAAGGTAGATTGGGCAGTGCCATGACATTCTGCAGTATAATTTTTTTCTATCCCATGCCACCCTTTATTATATCTACCCTCTGTTCCCTTCATGCCAGGATCATGCGATTCGACGATACTCTCTCTGTCTATCCAACACTAGAATTGAAGATGACCCTTGTTGTGCTAAAAATCAAATACCCAAAAAAACAAAAGCAATGAGAAAAAAGAAATTATCTTCAGTCTTTTGTATTATATTTGTTGGCCTACAAATTTATACCTATCTGATTACAGAACACTGAGAAGTTACAGTACTTCAGAACCACCAAACCTGCTTTCACCTCCTTCAGTGTACTAAATGGACTTTCTATACCAAGACAAATTCCCTGATAAATAACTAATTTCATGCTCCCTTCCAGGTAACTTTTACCTAAGACAAGCTATCACTTAAGTCATTCTCGGAAATAGCTTCTGATCCTCTTTTTCCCCCCCACCATTATTATCTGTGAAATACTGAAGGTCAACTCAGTATCTCATAATTGTTTTCTGACATTGTCATCAAATAATGCAATTAATTTTTACTCAACACCAACTTATTTTGAATATTGATTTCATCTCTGTGGATGAAATTGCCACAAGATAAAAACCTGTGCATTTCCAGCATATAACCTTACTTTTAATGGAGTTTGCCCTAAAGCAAGAAAGTTAGAATTCTGTTACTAACATACACGTAAATAGGATATAATCTCTTACAAACAGTTCATACTTCTTTGTGCACAAGTTTCATAAATAATTAGCTATGCTACTATTATACTAGGGCAATCTACAAATAAATTGCAGAAAGTTACAAGGGAGATATTCCTCAAGGGAATGACTCCACCACTTTAATTCTTGACCTGGCACTTCCTTCAGAAGCATTCCACAAGCAGCTAGAGCCTATCAGCATATTGATCATTGCTCCCTTCAGATCCAATACTGCAAGAAACCAATTCTTTCTACAGAAGCAGAACTCAGAAAAAACAGTAAGGTTTGAAACAAGCCTTTTAAATGTGCTCAAAGAGCTAGTCCCTTCTATTAGGCAATCTCTGCATTTTCACCACAAAGTCAGCCAAAGTAAGGACCAGGTCTAACTGCCAGCTCAATAGATGAGTACTTACAGTCTCAAATCTATGGACTTCTGTACTGAAATGAAACAGATACAAGCAAGGCATTGATGTCCCATTACTGAAAAGGGACTCTAACCTGTAGGATTTTCTGATTTTCAACTAGGAAAAGTAGCTGATAATGTAAGGTTGTACCTATGAGAGATAAACAGCAGTGAGAAAGTAACTGTCACTGTGTCAAAAGGAATATAACTTTTTGGAGAGAGGGGAAAAGAGACCTGTAGAAATAACAACACATAGAAATTTAAAAGGGAAAAATTCTGACTACTTACCTGTGAGTCTTCATCTTTCAATTGCCGCTGCGGAGTCTGCTTAGCATCAGACAATTCATCTGACGATTCATTTTTTCTTTTCTGCTTCTTACCCAGTGTGATGATTAGCTTTCTGTTAGGAAAAAAAACCCCCAGCGTCTAAGTGAATGCCATATACTAGTCTACTTAACTTCAAGAGTAAAAACAATACCACATTCACTAGCAATTCCTGTATTCTTCTTAATATAAAACTCAGGAAGCACCACTGTGAAAAATGAAAAATATGTCAAAAAACAAAAAGCTACAACTTCACAGTAGACAGTATTTTCTGCTACTCTTACTGAGCTTCTCTACAGGTAAGCAGTTACCTTACCATCGCAAAGTCCTCTGTATCATACATATTTTAAATCTATAAATGAGTAAGAGACATGCAAAATCCAACATTTAAACTAACTGGCAATGGTAAACTATACAAAGTTAGCATAAATACCATCTGCAGATGACAACAACAAATGATTTACCATAAACGATTTATCATTGCAAAATAAATCTTTTCACTCAAAAAAAATTAGCTATGGGCAACAATCTAACATCATTCAAAGCTGTCTGACACGCAAATGTTTAAATAAGTCATTCAATGGTAGAAATGAGGGAACTGCATGAATCCTTTTTGCCCTTTAAAAAAAAGTAAAAAAAGAGAAGCTATGTTCAAAACCCATTAGTTTTACCTGTAAGATAGAACCTCTCAGAATACGTTAAGAACCAACATTGTGCTGAACAAGTTAGTTAAATTCTAATGAAAAAGCACCAATTATTTCTTTGTTCAGATTTAAAGGTTATGCTGTAAATCATGATACCACTTCATCTCATTTGTTTTTAACTAAAGCGTGTCAAAGTATTTATTTTTTCATATTTGAAATGTGCCAAATACTCCTTTTTAAACATGTTTTCAGTGGCATAACGGCAGAATGATAAACTATCAAATAAAATCACAGATAAAGAGCTGTCCTAAAATATATATTTCATATAATATCTAATCATCAGATCTGTGTAACAGAAAATGAGATAACTGTTCCAGCATACAAGCCTCTTCTGCCATTTCACAGAACAAATGAAACATGACTTCAGTCTTTATACAGACAGTACAAGTTCCCTTACACCAAAATAGCATCAAATATATTGGCCACCTGAAAAACCACTGATGAGAAGGTAGTGGTTGAAACACTTGTATCTCATTTGCTTCTCTTTGCAAGTGTCCAAGTGAGAGAACTATCACATATTTTCTATGTCCAAACTAACAGTCCACACACAAAATGAAAATCTTAAATTACCAAAACACTATGGATAGTTTAAGCAACATGGCTTACAAAAGATTATAGGCATATTTTAAGAAGCAATGAACATTTTCATTGGTTTTCAATATTTAACCACTAGGTATGTTCAGTGGAAAGGTTAAAAAGAAAGAAAACATTTTCCACTCCCATATTTTTTACTTCCAGTATGAAGTGAATAGCACTGGCAAATGCATGTTGCATGTAAGCTGCAGTAAGCATAATCACAGATCTGCCTGTTCACAGAGCTGCTTGTTCAAAAGTAAATTCTGGTCCTCAAGTCCTTGCTTTCCATTAGGTGTTCTGAGTTCAATGATTACTTAGAAAACATGTTTCATCATTGCAGGAAATAATTTCAACAACGAACACGCTGTCTTCAATGAACTACTGTCTTCAAGAGTAGTTTGGGGTTTTTTTTCCCCTCACTTTTCAATCTCTGATTAGGATTCTTTTTTCTTTCTTTCTTTTTTTTTTTAAAGACTGTTGGAGTTTCAGGTATTTGTCTGACTCTTTCCAGTGATGGACTTGGATAAACTACTTTTTCTATTTTTATCTCACTTTGTTTCATAGAATTTAAGTATTACATTAGCACTTGTCACCTAATACGTCAAATTAGCTAGTAGATTCCAAAGTGGATCAAAGATGATCCAAAGATCAATCACCATGATTGATCTTCTGAGCTTGTTGTTAAACGGAATTGTGGATGCTAAAATTTAACATGGATTTAAAGGAAAACCTGATAAACTTATGAGTGAGAATTTCTTGGAAGACCAGTAAACTCATGAAACGGTAACCATCCCACAAAGTTCCTGGTTTACATCTTTGGAGTTTGGGAAAATATTAAGAAGTATCATGTATGTTTTCCGTGCTCTCAAATTCTTCCCATTGCATCTGCTTCTGGCCATTGCTGAAGAGAGGATACCAGGCTAGATGAAACTCTGGTCTCAACTGGGTATGCACTCTTCTAAACTTTGCCCGTATGTTATTAAGTGCAACAAGCTGTGCTGATCTCTGCCTGTCCCTGGTTGACCTTTTCATTGAAATAACTGGACATAGAATATACTCAATCCAGTGAACTCACATGATATAATTTGTAAATTATTCTTTTTCGACCAATAAATAAGATCCCAAGTCTTCTCTTTGATTTGGAGCAAAGGCATTAAAGGCCTGATGCATGTATGGCATGTAGAGATGATTGTGAATGTGATATACATTCTGATTTTTAAATGAACAAGACTACTAATGATGAAGAAAAAGGATAACTAAATGTTCTTTCATGAAATAAGTGTTGAGATACAAGTCAAGCTGGAAGGGGTCTCTGGAGGACATCTGGTCCCTACTCAAAGCCAACTTCACAGTTCTTTTATATAGCTCAGTCCAGTCAAGTTCTGCTTATCTCCAAGGCTGACCCCTCCCTGGGCAACCTATTCCAAATTTTGATCCTCTTTTGTGAAATGGTAGATTAAAATGCTTCATAAATGCACGTTGCTACGTTAAGCATTTGTATCCATGCAACCATAGTTCATCCTCATTTCATGCACTACTACCTAACATTTTACGCTCAGGTTCCTTTTGGATTCAAGAAGCGCAATATTAAGAAAGGCCATGACTATTTTACTATGGGTTGTAGTGGTATCCATTGAATAGCAGAGGATTTTAAGGACCTTCTGTTTTAGAACATGGGCTTATTTTGTGATTAAAGTACTCTAGCTACATCTTTCCTTGCACATTTTTTCCTCTCCTTCTCTGTAGTCGTAGTCCTCCCTTGTGTTCACCTCTTGCTCTGCCCCTGCAGTCCTACACATATTCCATTTCTCTGTCAGCTTTTGTGTCTTACCTTGATCTTGTATTCCCTACCCCCAGTACTTCTCTTTGAGCGCCTCCCTGAAGTTTTCTTAACATCTTCTATACATGTTGCAGATCAGAATGCTTCCTCCTCGATATGGATATGATGCCAATGAGAGGAATAAATGCACAGTTTCACTTCTTTCTGATCCAGTGCCCAGAACCACAATGCTCCTTGCTATCGAAAGTTGCTGAACGACAGTATGGTGCTAAAGTCACGCATTTCTATTAGTAAAAATGCAATCTGCTCATATTTTGGCCAAAAACTTCTAAAAAATCTGCTATGTGAAAACAATGATTTTCAGAAGCTTGTAAACTGGATCAATTCTGTGAAAAATTTTCATTGAGAGAGCAAGTTCTCTTGCCAGTTTATAAATTTCTGCATGAAAGCATAAAGATCCTTGGCTAAAATCCCTTTTTCCACCCCGAAACAAACTGTTCTGAACAGAAACTATCTATTCTGTTTCTATGAAAAAGAAACAGCACACTGTAGACACAGAATAAATAATATCACTAGACTCCATTCCAATTTCACTCTCTTGCCTTTTGAAATTTAAAACTTATCTTATTACATAACATCTAGAAATACTTTAACAATTAGACAGTGTAGATTTCTTCAACATCTATTTCCTTCTTCTGTAACTACAAACTAAAGTAAAAATGTTGAGAAACTTATACCAATGGAAAAGTTTAAAAAGAAGCCATCTCATGAGCCATTATTACTTCTGATCCTTAGCACAAGACTCCTAACGTGGTTTAGATCCACAAAACTAGAAGACTTAAAGTACCAGCAAGACCACCAGGAACCGCTATTTGAGGAACATTGCAACTTCTTTCTTATAAAGTAAGAAACAGTAAGAATCTGCTCCATTCCCTTTCTGTTTGATAGCAGAGAACGTGATGGAAGAGTTGTCAGCACTTTGAACAGCTTTAAAATTATGAAGAACAGTTTTCAAAGCCTTCCAAATAGTGAACATGAGGAAGTATTAAAGAAGAAAGAAAAGAAAAACAGCAAATACGTATTAGGCATGTAAGAACTAGTAAGTATTGCTGGCCTTCAATGCATGCCTTTAATACATCATTTTACTTCAATTTTCCCAAAACAGAAAAACATCAAGTAACTAATTATTAGTGTCCAAAGCCACCTCCCAAATGTTTTAATTCGTAGTCAAAACACTTTGTTATATTACTAGCAATAAAACTCCTGTGTTATCAACAGTATTAGTATTCATTTATCACTAAAAACTTAGCTAAAAATCTTATCTATTAGCAAAATACAAAGCAGGTATTTCCTTGACAAGGTAGCATATCCTCTTGGAATGAGAGTTAAATTGGTGGTATAAAAACAGTAGCTCTTATCCTTTTAGTATATGTTTAATGAATAATACTAACACACTAATATTAGCCACTGTCTCCTTCTCCAGTTATGTTTCATATTAATAACTTTTGGATTGTGCACAGATTTTTAAAACACTCCTATAGTCTTACTGGAGCCAACAGCCATTTCAAGCTCATACAACATTGGAATAATAATGCAAGAGAACAAGCATTTAGTTAGTTATTCGACAAGACCAAACTATTTTGCATTCATATATTTTTCAGCAGAAACCTAAGATTATATCACTTAGACCCAACTTATGCATCAAAACTGGAATCTGGGAGCAGAGCAAACTTCACCAAGGAGTCACAGCTCAATGCACAGGATGGTCAAATTTGGAATTCGTGTGCCATTTCTAATCACGACAGAAGTAGTTTATGATCTAACAGGTCTAACAGAACAAAAAGATTCAGTGAGATCTCTTCCCTTTGAGCACAGACCTATTAGCCAACATTTGCCTGACTTACACGAAACCCAAAAGACAACTCACAGTGTCTGCCTTCTAGGAAATTCACTTCAAGTTCTATACATTTAAACTTAAATGATACAGGCTCAGCGTAACAGGTGAATCACTTCCTTTCCACCCCTCTTCCCATGTCTCCTATTGCTAATTGAGTTTACAAAGGTTTCAAACCATCTTAACAGCATCATATCAACACACAACCATATAAAGATTTTCTGTCGGGGCCTTGGGTCCTAAAAATGCTCTGTCTTGACAGTACATGTGAGACCTACTTCAAGGCAACAAGGACATTTACTCGTTTGAGTAGTGAACAGAATCACATAGGACTTGCTGAATTCATTACTACATAATTTAAGGGTTAATAGAAAAAAAAATAATCCACCATTGTTCTTTTAGCACATGAAAATACAGCCATTTCGGATAACAGGAAACAGTTTTGAACTTAAGGACTACCACCCCAAATTGAACTTCTATAAATCAAATTCTTAGGATTTGGGGGATTTATTTATTTATTTGAACTATGCAGTGATAAAAAAAATTTCCTAGATGTAGTCTACTGATACTGTCCTTTACATCACCAATGCGGAGCTGCTGCTTTTCATCAGGGCCTTGATATTTAATTTTATGTTTGAGTAGGTGGGAATACATTGAGAGCTATAAAACCTAAATGCCAATCTACTTTTTTGAACAACAGAATGTTCACAAATTCATAATTCCTCAATCCTTCATATCAAGTGGTAAGAAGTAGACTTTTTAGTTTAAATATGCATCACCTTAAATGGAAGAACTAGAATTATAATCAGTTAGAAAAAAGCTTATAAATGGAAATAAATTCTATGCAAAAATGTTAAAGGTTTAAATAGATTCCTAAGCAGCAACGCACGTTGGTAAATAGCCAGGATATGAAAAGTGGTTCTGCGGTCCTCAAAAAAATTGTAAAGTAAGTTAATTTTAAAGAATTAACTTTATCAGTAATCAACACAAAAAGCAAACTGGTTACTCAATTTGGTAACACTAAATACATTACACATGCATTCTTCTAATAATTTCTGTCATACACTTACAATGTTCTTGGTAACAAAAGAATTTAGTCATTTATCTTCACCAATGCTTATGGCACAGCAACTTTACTAATTACTGAATCCAGTTCTAAACCATTTGACTGAAATTAACAGGCATTATTTCCATGACTTCAACAGGTCAGAGGCTTAAAAACCTTAATCCTCACCTTTAGAAAGAAACTACAGCCTGCCTAGAAAGTAACTGCTAGTAATTTATAACTAGTAATGATAAATTGAAAAGAATCGTGCTATAAATTTCTTCTGTACGTGCAGATCTCATAGGACTCACTAAGGAAAATGCAAGTTAACATGTAGCCCCCAAAGACATACCAATTATGTTTAATTAGCAAGGGAAAAAAAAAAAAGACTGTTTAAAAATCATCCTGTCCCTTAAATTCCGTAAACTGAGACACAGTAGTTAAAACTTACTTTGATCCTAGATGCGGGCTACACAATTTCAGTAAAAGCCGTATGGTATTACATTAAAAAAAAAAGGTGTGTTTTTGAAACACACATGGCTACCAGGACACAAGGTCTGTTCAGCAACTAGTGTTCCAGCTCTGCCAGATCAGCGAGGCAGAGTATCTCATTTTCACAGCTGGACAACTGTGTACCTCTGCAAATCCTCCTCAAGAGCAATACAGGATGTGCTACACAGGATACGCTACACAGACAGGACCCTTGTAAGATCCCAGCAAAGTCTATGATCACAATCTAAATAAGAGTTTGGTGTTTGAGTGCTGGACTAGAGAAGGTACAGTTGTGCTCATATTGGATAGGCTATGTTTGATGCTAGCAGAGATGTGAAAGATCACATTAAAACAATTCTCCAAACACTTCTCAAAAAAACCCGAAACAATGTATTTGTTAGTAGTTTCTGCTCTTTCAGCTCTAATACTAGCCTGCAAATCAAACAGGAGTCACCTGAAACACAAGTCTGATCTTCTCAAACACACATAACTCCACACCACCTCCTGCACCAGTCTGGCTCTCAGAATCCAAACTGAATCAGCACATTGAACAGTTACTGCAAGTTAAATATGTTTGCTATAGAAAACACTGAATGAAAAGAAAGATACTCACCTAGGATGGACATATCATAGTGGAATTCCTTCTAAAAAGGAAGGCCAGATGCATTCAAACAAATTCTCCACTATTGTTACAAACGTATACTTAGCTTATTCTTTTTACTGCAGACCTTTATTGGTTGTAAAGTTTCACTCGTGATTTTGTTGCTTGTAGAAGAACTACAGTTGATAACAGTTTATAACAGTTGGAAATTGTTTATTCATCTTTTTAATCATGAGGGGACTTTTTACTGTCTTCAGGTTTTCTTTCCTGCTTAAATAGCAAGCAGTCATACATACAACTTTGCTATTTTTTTAATAGTTTTTCTCCTCATTGAGTAAAAAAGAAAAAAAAGTAATTTTTCTCTTAATTTTAAACAGAGCTCAAAAATCCTTATTTCCAAGAGAAAACCAAAAGTTTTCATAGAATTGAGGTCCTCCCTTTCCCTTCTAGCCCAATAAAGCACTTGTCTTCTGAAGGTATTATTTTAACATGGTACAATTTTCTCCCAAGATTCAGTCAGTTTGTTTTATTTTAAGATAAATGAGAAAACCAGTGTAGCAACACACACATTTAAAACCCCAATCCTATTTTGACATGACAATAATTTCCAGGATGTGCTTAGATTCGTTAAGAAATACTTTTCTAAGAATGTAAGATAGGAAGAAACCTTTAGAAGAGTTGTTTAGCCTTCTAAAACCCTTATTAGTTATTGGATTTAATTTTGTTCTTCTCTAAATAAAACAAATCTTATTAATCACACAATTCTTTTGACCACCTTTGAAAGCACAAGTATAGCCATTCTATAGTAAATATTCTTATTATATAAGACCAATCGTTACATTTGCATAGAGAACAGTCTGGTGAGATTGTACTTTTAAAAAAAGGCCTTCTTGCAATTACTGCTCTTCAAAACCACTATAGTATATTCTTTGCTAAACAGTTCATATTTTATGTATTTATATAAATAATACAAAATAGTGATAACACAACATAACAGATGAAGCTGTCTGGATACAAAAATGGAAGTATGTGGATGCCTCAAAGCATTTGATTTACTGCTCTCCATCAAAATACATAGAAATTCTGTAAAATCTGTAGTATGTGGCTCTAGAAGACTCTCTTCACCGCTCTTTAACAGGATCTGACTGCTAAATCTTTAGGTATGTGTCCCACGTAGTTAAAGCAATACCTGGCAGCACGATTAAGTTAGAGTGCTACTGGGGCATTAGTTGATTAGAGTGGTAAATAACGGGGAGGCAAACCTTCACAGCTGAACGCAAAATTATGAAAAGTTGGCCATCCTTAATTAAATGGGAGTCTCTCTACTAGCTTCACTGTACTTTGGATCAAGCACAAATATCACGGTTAAAAACATAGTTTGAGAAACATCTATTTCTCAATTGATGCTGCCTCATGAAATCTTGAAAACTGATCCTAACTGATGTGCCCAGCTACGCATTTCATGAAGACAGAAAACTGAATGCAGATGTAACAGTTTATTTCACTTTTCTGATTTAAAACAGTAAAAATATGGGAACTATCTAGTATATCATAAGGATGATATTTTGGCAGGTTTTGTTAATTATCTGAAAGAATGAATAAAAAGCACACTAAGGTCAAGTCACATAAAGCTTCAGGAAACTGACACTAGCTAAACAACACTGTATAAGTTCTCCCATTAGACAGACACACAAAATGTCTGTTAGAACATAAGTAAATTCAGAAACATGAAAGTGAAATCAGCTTTGGAACTACACATCCAAATCCCACTTTAAACAAGATGGAGAAAGAAAAGGAAGCACTATACAGTGCGCAAAGGAGTATTATGAGCAGCATTCATATGCCAACCCATAACCAGAAGCGAAAGACAGACCATGAAAGTTCAGGTTAAGAATCAAGTTGAGCTTAGAGTGGTAACCTTTATACTATAGGATAACATCTCAAGGAAGTTGTTTACTTCAAATATATAAGAAAAGCACTGATCTCTAGGAAAAAAAAAAAAAAAGAAAATGCAGAGAAATGGGCTGATTAAAAGAACATTCATTTCTGCTCCATATACATGAGAATATACATATGTATATGAGACATTTAGATTTGGAGAGATATGCCAGTTAATATTTCTGCTACTGCAAAAAGAGCACGGATTGAAAAAACAAAAATCAGACTGTAGCTAAGATTTCCATTTCAAGTCCTGACTGACATACTTAACATTGGAAATTACAGTTTCCTTTAAAAGTATACAGGAGAACTAGTTTAGCTCTAGAGTCAGAAGATGTGCCGCCTACTGAATCCCTTGGAGTGTTCATGTAATGTCTTTCGAAAGCTCCTTACCCCAAGGTATCCACCCAGCTTGACCCAGCTGAGTCTGCAAAATTTTTAAGAGGGCAGATTAAATTGATATGACTGAAGACTACAAAGTGCTTAGAATACATATTTTCCGATATGTACTTTACTTTTGATACATGTGATATCTACAAGAATATTCACTTACTAACAAGTTCATTAAGCTTCCAGTTTCTTCCTATGCAGTTTATCATGCAAACTGTATTGAAGATACATGCCAAAATTGATAAAGACAGCATTTATAATACCAGATAAAACTTAATTTGGAGTCAGAACTGATTACACCACACTAGATGGAAAATACTTCGGTCTTGTCTATGCTTCAAAGTAAGTATAGAATAGTTTAGGATATGAATTTAAAATAATTCCTTTCAAAAGGACAGTCCTACAATGATTTTTATCTAAAGAGAAAAGAGAGCATTCTTGTTCCTGAATGAGAGAGTCCACACATGGACTTAATCAGGAAGAATTTTGTGTAGGCAGCGGAGGAGAACATTTTATTATCAGCAAGCACTTTTCATTTTAATCAAGGATTTACAGTCTGAAGAGAAGTGAGAAGACATTTTAATCTACTTACCCAATTTTTGTTTTCTCTTTAATTTTGGATGAGGAACCAGTTCTCGGTTTTTTGCTCTCCTTGTCCTTTGGTTTGGATTTAAGTTTTCTACCCTTCTTTTCCTCTTTTCCTTCAGCTGAAACACTGGGGAAGTTTTCAGGACTCATTACTCGTGGAATGTTTCTCTCTCCTCTCTCTTTTGCTTTTGCAATCGCTTCAGATATTATGCGATTTGCCTTCTCTTGTTTACTTTCCGAGTCTGCTTTTTTCTTCTGCTTCTTTTCAGACATTGCCCTCACCTGGGTATTCTGCAACTTAGTATATGATCCTGAACCATCAGTCTTCTTGGAGGAAGGAGGCTGTAGCACGAGACAAAAAAAGTAAATAAAATCACTTTATTTTAAGAATATAACCATTTCCTGAGAGAAAAAGTGCAAATGTTTTTGATCTGGATATGCATTTAAAAAAAATTAAACTGGCAGGGACTCATGCAGACACAAAAAAGAAGGAATTCTGTTTATACCACAGAACGGCGTGGGTTTCAGAATAACTACATCAATTGTGGGTTTTAAACAACCAATCCATGTACTGAAAATCGGTAAAAAAAAAATCTAAAATTCTCTCAGCCTTATTTCCACCTCTGTAGTTAGAGACACCAATCCTTAACCTTGCAAGCATTCCTATACATTTGACACACACCTCCAACATCTCCAGTAAATGTTCTTCTCATAAAATCTGAAAAAGCAAAGAACTCCCGAAGGTAACAGCATCAGTATTTCGGCTTTGGTAAGATACCAGGACCACAGATACCTTAAAGCAAACGAAAGATCTACAAGACTAACTCAGTGCTAAACAGAACAGATGCTTGAACAAAATCAAGATTAAAAAACAGACAAAAGACAAAACCAAAACTAGAATTACACAGCTCTAGATTCATAAAAAGATCAGAAAGCAGTACTTCTTTTATTGAGATCATCAAAAGGCCAGTGCCTTAGTTAGAAAATGTAACTTGTTTTTATTTTCAGGTTTTTAATCAGCGCTTCATAGACACAGAGTTGTTTACGCTAAGAACGCAATATTCAGATTATCAGCCTCTCAAACAGACTAGAAGACATGTTTTTGCTTTCCTCCCCTCCCCCCTTCCCCTTTGAGGAATGGAAAGAATTTCCTATTCAAACAGACAAAAACCCCAGCAGATAACAGTTATGTTACGTTCTCACCCGTAAATGCGCCTCTGCCTACAGCATGAAGAAAAGCCACCAGGAATTTCCAAACACATTTTCTGGCCAAATCCAGTGCACTTCACTGGATACATTTTCTATACGTGCCTCATCAAAGCCCTAACAGCTGCGCTGCAGCACCGGGAAGGAGGCAGGGTTCAGGATCACTCTCTAAAATGCCACCTTAAGGCCTACAGGCTACAACAAATAACCAAGACTCGAGAAAACAGCAACAAGCTCAAGATGGCGATGCAGCACGGCTCCCGCAGCAGCAGCCAGTAATAAGGAAGGTTATTCAATCCCATTAGCCTTTTAGCCCAAAGAACCCCTCCTCCTCCCACTCATTCAGGCTTTCACTTACCCTTCCTCTTGGCCTCTTCACTGAAGACATTTTTGGCGTCAGACAAAGGCTTGCCCTCTGCTTTTTCAGCACCCCAGGCAGTGCTCAAGAGAAAAGCATTGAAAGAAGATTGCTAAATGGCCTATTTAGCGAGCTGCAGCCAAGATATGCACAACCCTCCACAAACACACATTGTGATTTATCAACATATTCCTCCCTTGGCAAGTACACATCCGCTGATCCTCCAGCTCAGGTATGGCAAGGGCTGCCCGCCTCCCCTCCAGAGCGGGGTTTCAACAACAGCTGTAAGCAGATAGCCAGATTCCAACAAAGCACAGAAAGAAATGAATGCACAAAGCATCAAAATGCATCAGCATGAATATTAGAGATGTCGTTAAAAATACTGACTCCTTCTGCGGAAGTAGGCCAGCAGATGGTGCTACCCGTTATTATTCCATTAGACTCTGCAGTTTAACCCCCAACGGACTGCTCTTCCCTACTTGTGGTACGGGCATTAACTCTTGCTTCTCCACCTCCTGCAGTACTGCCGCCCATGTTTCTTCACTCGGATGGAAAATCGTGGGAACTAAGCGTTTTTCTGCCTCAGACTTCAGCTCATGGCAACTTTGCAGTTCCAGCTCTCTCATCGCAATGGGGCTGGGGGACGGCACGGGGGGACAGAGACTAAAATCTGAGTCTGTGGCCTCAAACATATTTTGCTCTCCAATATACTTTTTAACTTTTTTTTTTCATTGAATTCATTACTATAAGCTAGCAACAGTGACTGTAGAAGCATTTGCTTACAGACTTCCCTGCTTCCTACAAAAAAATGTGAGAAGTCCTTAACTTGATTTCATCCCTCCGCTCCCTGCCCAGACCTAAGGGTCGCTTTGCGGTGTGAAAATCTCCTCTATTACATGGGACACGGCTACATGGTAAACTCCTCTTTATTCCAAGGATGTTTTAAAGTGCTACTTTAGAAGATCAGACAAGTTTTTCAATATGTATTGTCAACATAACAAATAAAACAAAAAAGACGACATGATCAGGTTTTTTGAAAGGGTATTAAAAAAACAAGAAGCTTTTGACAGCATAGCTCCATCCTAGCAGATTCTCAGAAGCCCATTAAAGAAGAATGAAGAAAGATCAGGATTTGATTTATGTTTTCCTTAATACATATTTATACTTTTACTTTGTGATACATATGTGGTTTTCCATAGAAAATTTAAAATACTGCAAGGATTTTGAGATTGTTAAGATTAGGCCTTACACTTAATCAGAATTTCACTTCTATTTAAGATGCATTTCAAAATAAAGTTCATTGTCCATCGAAAATACTAGTGGTACCAACACATTAAATGGATTCTTTTCTTAACAATACCACTTAAATTCAAAGATATTTCTGTAAACATGCAGCTTAATCACAAGGACAATTATTAAATTTTAATTTTACTTTTGAGAACTCTAGCCAAGATGCTTCTATGTTATAGTTACAGTATATATAACAAATTGCAGTGATTTATCTTTTAGGGTTATTATTTCATAACTTAGTAATAATGCTAAATAATGTACTATTTTGCATTTTGAGATCAGCTAAACAAAAAATATTGCTAATGTACTCTTGGTATAATTTCAACTCTAAGCCAAATGCTACTAAAGCCAGTATGGTTAGAGGATTTTTAAAAGAAATCAGTACATTCTTGAACATTCCTGGGCCAGAAACAAACAAAAAAAATGCCTAATAATTAAGTGGGCAATATAGAAATGGTGGCTTTTTCATTATTCTTTTCAATAATCGTCCTAGATATTGTATTACTTTTAAAACAAAGTTTCTTACACTACATTTCCTCAGAGCTCCAAGCTGCTTCCTAAGTTTTTCCTCAACAACTTTTACTACTTTCTTACTGCAGAATTGTGAATACGCTGGATGAGGCTACTGTATGTTTTAATTCCTCAGGCTGACCCTCTGCTTCTTGCTCTATACTACTGCTTCTGTTTATGTCTCCTGCACTGCACAAACAGTAAGCTATTTGTTAGAAAACCGAGAACGTATTTTTTTAATCTTGCTATGACATTTCTAACCATATGGAAATGACATTCATGAAGATGCAGGAAGGCACCAGCAGCCAGCCATTCTAAGCTAAATAAAGCTGTAATGAAACCTTCATCAAGGAAGTCACCATTGTCACAAAAACCAAAACTGAAAAGCAACACAAGTGTTTTGAGATTAGATGAACCAGAAACATGCTTGCACTACAGAAGACAATATCTGCGTGTACTTAGCAACTAAAGCAACAAAAATCATCTAATTCAGCAGAGGTCTTCTATTCTGATAATCATTTCATGCTTCCGAAAAACGTGTGGCTATAAATAAACAGTTATAAATCATCATGCACACTGAAAACAATTTCAAAAGCTACATAGCATCTACAACAAAAAGGACAAAGCGTTTTGCCAAGCCAAAAATACCCCTCCCCCTTACTGAGAGGGGACACAGATCAAACATCCTAAAGGAGCATATCCTTCTGCCAATGGCTTACAAACCTATTCCATCTATCAGCATTAAGAAAGAAATTCTTAACTGACAAACGTATAGAAGGTGGAAAGGAAGACCCTGAGACAGCCACATATTTAAAAGCCAAAGATTTTATTTGGAAAAATGTTTTTGCTTTTCACGGTTGCAAAGATAATCATCCAAATATAACTGAACGTAAACCAATGCAATGTTGTCTTGAGTCTGCACAGAGAGAGCTCCAGGGTATCTGCTGCTGCTGCTAATAGCTTTGCCAAGCAGCAGCAGAGTGCAATGAACAAGCCTCCCATCAGTTCCCTGCTGCTCCCCGCAATCCTGTGGGCAGCAGGAAAATTGGCAGGAATCATGTCAATTCTGTGCTACTGCTGCTGCCTGCAAGGGCCATTAACAGCAGCAGGTATAGGCCATACTGCTGTTCACATGGAAGAGCTAGACCGAAAAAATACTAAGGGTGGAAAAGGTAAGACAACAGCTGTAGACTTCCCCACATATGCCCTGATTCACAGCAGCCAGGGGAGCATCTTCTCTTCGGCAGTATTCAAAAGAACTTGACATGCTGTCTTCCAGGAGTAGAAGGTACACTACACATGTCTGAATGATATTCTGATTAAACTAATGTAAAAGCAATCAAGTTACCAGACAACATCGAGAGACCAAATCATGACAGCAGTCTTCCCAATAGCTAGCAGTACTCTGAAAGGCATTTCTCCAACGTTCTGTTGTGAGTTGCGTAGGACATGCATTTGAAGACCTTCACTGGCATAACAGTACTTCCCACAGCACGGACAAATCACTGTCCTCAACACTTACAGGCATTGGGTTTTTTCCCCTTGAAGGCCTAAACCCATTTTAATTTGCTCCACAACAACTGATAGTTTCTTTGCATCCTCTGCATATCACTACAAAGGAAGCCCCAAGAAGAAAGTAAGTTTAGCATAGAAAAAACTTGTATCTCCTAGAAAACCCTCCCAAATCCTGCCTTATCTGTTCCATAAGTAAAACATTGCTTCTACTGTAAGAACACCTTTCTTACAGTAGGTATGGCCATTCACGGTAGAGGAATATTACTTTCAATTTTGTGCGTGCACAGAATCTTCAAGACTAAATATCTCTCTTGAGTTGATATACTCTAAGGACTGGTAATCCCTTTCCCTGGAATTTTAACGAGTCACACATTCCTGATTTAATTATATAAATCACTTCTTTTTAATAATGATTTTCACTTGCGGATCTACTCACCAAACACTAGCTACCACTAAGAACTAAATTACAACCCTAACTAGTCTAACAATAGAAAGCTAAGGTTTACATTTGCAATGCCTTGAATCATTCTTCTACTTCCACTGGTAGCAGTACACATCTGCAGGAAGATGCACATACAAAGTACCATATGCCTCAAGAGCATAACAAGTTCTTGCTAGTCTACCAGGTCCTTAGGAATATCAAGATGACCTTGACATCAACTGCACTGAAAGCAGCTAAAATTAGCCACCTGGAAACCCGATCTTCATGCATTACCACATCATCTTTGTCCATGTTTATTACTAAACAAGGAATCCCTTTGCGCATGTCAAGTCACCAAAATAGTATCAATATCACAACTGTAATACAAATAAGTTAATCGCATAACTAACGATAATCAATAGTTTGGGGGGTTTGACCAAATTAGCTTCGCATTTTTTCACATTATAATCACATCAAAATTTGAAAACTGCAGTTGCTTTTAAGCTGCTATGGTGAAAAATCTTCAAGGAATATCCATTCATCATTTGAATTATAAAATTGTATTTAGGAATGCAACTTTGAAAAAATGCATGAACTCAACTCAGTGACTTCTGAATTCCATTCTAGTACTTCGAACTTTTTTCCTCTAGAATAGTCTGCATAAGTAACTCTTTTAGCGATTTTTTACTGGTGGTTTTATAATAAAAATGTGTATTTATTAAAAAAAAGAAAAAAAAAAAGAGCTCATACCCTTGACAGAGTCAACCTGTAGAAGATTCCTTACAATCTGAATGTGTGTCACCCCACATGCATGCAGAAAGGAGCCTCCTTTGCTGAATGGCAATCCCAGCAAAACAAGTGGTTTTCTTTAGATGATACACTGAAATAAGTTTTCCATGGTTAATCAAGCTACTTCTGCACAACTGATGGGAACATCACCTAAACATGCAGCAGGGTTTCTTTTCTCCAGAAAAGTGCCTTTTTTTTTTTTCTCCCTTCAGAGTTCCTTCTGAATTGCTTTTTATTTTCTTGTTCAACAGTTGCCCCACACCATCTGTTGGGATTGCTCTACAAAGCCAAGAGCACTGGCAAATGAAAATCCACGGGGTTCTATCATTTTTCCATTCTCTTTGGTGCATATACAGAACTAAAAGAGCCAATGAAGCATTCCAAATTGTGGTTATTTCAATATGCTGATAATACTCTTCCTTCTATTTCTTGATTATCATTGCTCATTAATGTCTCGGTGTTTAAGGGATACAAAATCTCAAGACATACATATGTGAAGCCTAACCCAAATTAAAATAGACATGTTACAGATAGATTAAAAGAAAAGGAAAGAGATACAGGGGGGGGGACGGGACTGGGTACCTTTTCCATCTTCCATATTTGTTATCTGTAATGTTGATAAATGAATGGCTAACAACTACAGCAATGTGGCAGGCAACAATTTTTATCTGTATAATAGTCACTTCAGAATGTAAATTTGGTTACTGTGATTTGTACCTCACAAGGCATTTAACACCAAGCTTATGACCAAATTTTACATTTATGTGGAAATGAAAACATTACTGTAAAGGTCAGCAACCTTAAACCAGTCATGTTTCTAAGATGAAACAAGCACCTGCTTTGCATGTCACAAAGTCTCTACATAGGGTGTTGTTTCTCATCTAAATGCTACAGAATCCAGTAATACATATCACTAATCATGTTTCACCACTTCTATAGCTAAGATACCATAGTTGTGATTAGTAGCAGCTTCTTAACCAGCAAGCCTCTGATTTACCATATCATTCATTGGGAGAAAATCAAGCCACTGTCCAATGTAACCAGATGCTGCTAACCTGGGCATGCTGCAAAGACAACATCAGATATTAGAGAATGAGTCTACAACACACGTAAGCTTCCATTTGGAAAATTTTGTTTGAGGACAGTTTTTTTGGGGGCTCAGTGCCAAATATAGTTAGTTTTTTTCTGAATATTTAGTAGTGGTATAAAAACTGTGTGCAACTTTCATTGTAATTCTTAAAGGAAGTACTATTTAACGGAGCATATTAAATTGCCAGGAAATTAAAGAGATTGAGAGCTTCATCCTGCTTGCTCTGCCAAGCTACAGCATTAGATGTGTGTCAGTTTTAGTGGCTTGGTGTTCTGTGCCCATCATGTACCCACTTCTCTTTGGTTCTAGTCTGTAATGGTGAACACAGCTATTTGGAAAATGGCATACAATACCAACAAAACCTACTGCCTCAGCAAAATTTCGCAGGTGCTGTTTTTCACATGCAGAACTAGTAACACTGAGTACTTGTATTGATCTAAACCTGATGCAGTGCATATCTTTTGTTCCACCCATGGGGTGGGGTCCCCACTAGAAGTACCTCTATACTTAACATGAGAAAACTGTGGGCTCTGATATATGAAAAAAACGTAATAATCACATTCAAGACAACTGGCACTGTGGATGCACAATAAATTTGAATTACTAGGCTCAGACCAACTTCAGAGTCGTGCCATACCTCTACTTCTACAGATCTTCTAAAACCTTTAATACCTATCCTAAGGGTCAAAATGTTTTAGCAAAAAACCTCCACTACTCTGTTTCTTTCTTGCACTCTTGACCGATCTTACCTGACTATTTTCACAATTATTTGACTCCTTAAAAAGAGTTGACTTAACTCAATACTCTATAAAAGGAAAGTCAGGTTTCAGTTCACTGTTTGAAACAAGTCCTGTGCAAGCATCTGGAAATAAATCTGTAAGACACTTCACCAAATACTTATGGGCAAGAAAATAACACAGATCTTTCTGATTTAAAGAGACTAGTCATTAGAGTTCAAACCCCCCAGATAAAGCCCTACAAATATATTGATCCACTGAAATCTCACATCAAAGACATTCTTAGAATATACAGGTAAGAGTTAGCTTCTTCTGGAACACACCCCTGTTTTTACAACAGGAAAACTTTTACTTAACAGGTGAAGCCAGATAGCTTCTATAACCGTGGGGAGTGGAATGCAGCGAAGCCGCAAAAGAGAACAGCTCTCCCCAACTTTTTTTTTTAATGACCTTTTATACTCCAGAAAAATAGAACATTAACCGAAACTGCATTAATTTCTAGCCTTTCATCACTGAACAAATGTCAGTTAAAGTAATTCCTCACACCAGTAAGTGGTGCTTCAAGAACCTGCTGAGTAACAATATTGGAGAAAATTAGAATAAGCTGTTAACTTTGTTCTTCTGTGTAGGAAACCTTGCATTCCCTCACAAGATTAATTCAGTTTATTTTTGCATTATATTTTAAATCTAAAGTAAGGGGACTCCCTGAACAGGTATTAAATGTAAATATAAAGTGCAGTGAGGGATGCTAAAAATAATTTTTACTGCACTTAAAGATCTAAGCTTTTCTTTAGACCAAACTACTGAAACATGTCTTTTTTTGAATGCCTTTCTGATTTCAAAAAGGAAGAAAACTGTTATTTACTCATATTCTGCCTTCAAAAAAATAATACAATAAGAAGATACTTTATTTCCTAACTTTAAGACTGATAAAGGGAAAACAAAACCACCTCACAAAATGGAAGCGAACAACAGGAAATCCCTAAATGACTTCTGGCTGGAGTAAGTTTGGGTTTTCTTCTCCCTCTCCCCAAGGTAAGTCCTTGTTTCAGACATTTTCCTGGGGTTATTTTTCGAGGCTTTGGAAAAAAGACAAACAATATACAAATGTTTATTGTAAAACTGCAAGAACAAGCACCACCAAAAAAATTCATACACACAAAGAATTAATTATTCTGTAACAGAATGATTCAGTATCCCATCTTTCCAGTTTGCAAACATGAGGTATCTTGAAAACACAACACATGGCAACAAAATGTACCAAATATAAGCTTACCGTGGGCAAGTTTTTCTAGTCCTTCTGCTACTATCTGAATTTTTAAAAGCAGATGTAGCAGCCATATGAATAAAGAGGGCAGAAAAATGCCAATATCAGTGTTGTGAACCACATCGTTGCTCTTCAGCTGTCTACAGAGCTCTGAATGGTAAAGTAGCAAAAAGAGTTCCGCAGACACCAGTGGATTTTTTCCTAGTGCTCCTCAATCTAAACCATCCCTACAGCAACTAAAACCCATGCCGGTCTAGCAAATGCCACACATTTTGAAATTTAAAATAGGAGTACCAAGTAGTAGCCCATTTTACCCCCCCAACTAGATGCTTCATCACTGGACACATATGACATCTTCATGCAGTCATCATATTCAAGATTAACTTACCAAAGGATACCATGACATGGAGCTACATTTGTTCACTACAACTTCAAACCTCACTGGTTGTCCCAAGGAAACACATTATTAATACCTTCACCTGACTGGCCTCTTTCCCAGGTTGCTTGATCTAAAACAAAATACTAAGATACACTAAATGCGCCGCCAACCCCCTAAGTGACAGAACAGTTGTCCCTCATAGAGCAAGGAACACTTCTGTCCCTTATTACGAAGCCAGTCTTTGATAATCATACATTCTTTGACTAAAGACTTACAAGAAAGATTTAATTTTAAAATATTCAGCTAGGTTGTTTCTCACCTCTCAGGTTACAGTTATACATGCACATTAAATTACAAGTGACAGCTGTTCAGTTTTTATGCAGCTTGCTTTTGAAAAGAAACAAGGCTATACAACCGTGCCATACAAGTTTGTGCATTTATGCTTCCAAGCTCCTAATAATTTCTAACCCATTGATCAAATTTAGTCAAATTAGAAGAACAGGAATCTCGGAGACGTTCCTACCACTTACATGAAGCAGGCAGACAGGTAGAGAGGAGATATCTTACTGAGTGAAATGAAACATGAGCTCATTCCTTCTTGGACCTCTGGGAATCCACATAAGACATTACAATCATAGTAACCACAAGCTGCAAAATCCAACCCTTTGACACCGCATAATCTACTCATTCTTTCTTTTCTCCCTATTTCCATATAGATTCTCATCTGACAGAAGGAAACCTGAACAAAAGTTCTGCTAAAGCAATGCTAAACGGGCCTTCCTGTTACCTAACTCCTCTTCCCCCTTTCCCTGAAGGCATTCAAATGCATCAAAACCAAAGAACTGTGGAAATGCTATAGGGATCCATATTTCTTCAGAAGATATTTTGACTAAGTAGCCAAAATATCAGTCTTCTACACCTCCTGTTTTGCTATTCCTGTTTTAAATTCATGCTTATTAGTATCGGACATTGCCTTCTAACTTCTATTTTTTTCCTTCCTACCTGTGCATCTGAGCCTTTTAAATGTGCACCTACTGACAAGACTCCCATGACAAATTACTACATTCTATAGGTTAAGAAATGGCTGAATAAATACTTTTAAAAAGGCAAATGCTGTGGAGTGTACTTGTCCATTTATGACAACATTTAAACAGTTGTTCCTCTACTGAAGTATTAATTTGTCTACACATAATGTCATTCTCTAGTGTTAAATTATGATTGAAAAGTTCCTTTTCAATGTATAAATTAAAATGTATTAATTTTGACGTTTTGAGGAAATTGTGTATTCCCAGAAATGCAGGGTTTATCACTCTTCCCTCTTCCAAAGAGTTTAATATAGGAAATTTAAAATTTAGGATAATGTATCCTGAAGAGATTCTGCTTCAATTCTCTATGTATATTAAAAACAAAACAAAACAAAAAGACGACTGCTGTAATAGTTTATATTTCTAACCATCAGTTTCAGAAACTACTGCTTACCTTCTACACTTTTTTTCTTTTGATATTCTAAAGTGCCTGTCCTGAAAAAAAGACAAATTCACAAGTTTGGTTGTCTAAAGTCAGAAAGACAATTCACACGCTCAAGTTTAAATGCAGAAACAAGTCTTGCAATATGATGGTCGAAGTAAAGCTTCTGAAATGTAATCTTTTTTTACTGACACAAAGGAAGTTAGTCTCTAATGGGAAAGATTCTTTCAGAAACTGCCTGCCTAGAAAGGAACAAGATCTATACTAATACAGCAGCTCACTTTAAGGCCTTATGAGTCACAAAAGGAAGTTAAGCATTAGCACTTTTCCAAAACTGCAAGCACGATCAAAAAGCAAAACAAGTGGCCAAATAAAAGCCAAGCTTGTATTTGCTTGGAAATACAGAACATCAGAATTCTGTAATCAGAGTGCTAAGAATAATAAATTCAAATCTGTAACAAAAAAGGTGACAAAATACCTGAAATATACTCCATCCACAAAATAAGGCAAAAGAAACAAATGTTGCACAGAGTACATTGAACTTTTAAAGTTTCCCTTTTCACTGCAACTTTTATTGCTGTTTTCTTAAAATATGTATTTTCTATAACAGCTCAAATAAACTCACATTAATACACTAGAACTCTGTTGCTAACTCCAGCTCAGTACATATATATTATCAAGTGAAACTATCAAGCAGATGCAGACTAGGAGTTCAATAACCTAACTTTAAGGCATACCAGCTATGAAAGCAACATACCCAATCTGTATATACAACAGAATGCCAATACTGACCCAAAGCGTCCCCACATAGCAAAGTAATAATATCTGTGTCAATTACCAGATACCAAAATAAATACAAACTGCAATGCACACTGTGAAACAAATACTGTGAAAACTAAAGACACAATTGTGATCGACCATTACAGCTATATGCAGTTGAAAACATACCCTATCTATCTTTTGCATATATAAAATTACCTCACATTAAAAATTGGAAAGGGGTAGAAAGAGGTGCACAAACTCAATCTGAATAAATTAAAATTTTAAAAGCTACATTTTTTTCTACATTACTAGAAAGTCTTTCACGCCAAGGAAAGCCTAAAAACTGGTGGAAGCAAGCATGCAGCTTTTTCACCTGCTACTGTAAACTCAGGTTTGAGCTCACTGGGAAATATCAAGATACAGGACAATCTTTTCAACACAGTAGATACAGACAGAAGATTCTAAATAAAGGTTTTCTTTTAGAAGCTGCATAAAGCTTTAAATTGTAAAGAGCAGCTGAATTTTTTACTTTATTTATTTTTAAGGAAAAAAGAACATTTGAGTAACCTATACATACCATACAAACTAGAGGGCATGAAGCTGAACGTGTTGAGATAGCTTTTATCCAACCTCTTCACCACACACCCAACAACTTAAATTACATAGGCACTATTCAGATTTACAGTCTTCAGTAGATTTCCATATTACTTTAAAAGTATTCAGGTTTTAGCTACTGTCTTCTTTTCAAGTAGTCTTAAATCAAGTAATTTTGTTTACCTTTAGACAGAAATGATGACAAAATCCTTAAAAATGCTGATTTTAATGTAAAACAACAAAGAATTGGCTGCAAAAGTGTGCAGAACAGTAAACAAAATTACAAAAACTCCAAATTAAACTGAAAAAAGAGCTTTCCTCTTTCCATTTTCCATGTTGCTACCTGCCCACTCCTGTTCTAAATGGCCACCGCTTTTGTGTGCCATCAAGAGAGTAATTTTCTCACATTTTTCATTACCAACCAGAAAGGAAGACCAGGAGACAAAAAGCCACCCAAACTACCTCCAAAAAGAACAACACACAAGGAGCTTTTTATTCACCTTAATCCAAACACCCAAGATCAGCTTCAGTATGCCTATCCCAAGCACACTAAGAAACCAGCAAGGTAAACATCTCTTACTTCGCAAGAAAAAGCAACGGGACCTTAATGGTAGCTGGTTCTTGTCAAAACTTAATCTCAGTTAAAGTGTTCCTTCTACATCTCTCATGGGAGTGGCCTTATAAGAAAACATTTTTATAATTAAAAACAAAACCCCTTTCATCCTCATGAAGTTTACTATTGCCACTATTTCCTTACATTCTCCCTCTCAAAATCTGTTTGTTTTTTGTCCCAGAGTCAGAAGTCATTACAGTTGTGAAGGGTTGTAAACTGCAGAACCGTCCATGGTCTATTTTTTGTACTCTTCTGCTACTTAGAGGAGTCACTTAACCTACTGAAGTGATGAAAGCGGAGGGCAAGTAGGCAAGAACTATGCAGAACTAGCATGAACCTGCCCACCTTTTGGCTCAACGCCTCACTTCTGCAATTACCTACAGAAAGGAAAGCTGGGCTAGGTCAGGGAAACAACCACAGATTAAACAAAACAGAGACAGATTCTCTTCCACAACATGTTTTAACAGCATAATTTACCAAATTCTACTCAAATTTTGTAGTACATTGAGTGCAACGGTAATATAAAATTCACTTAGAAGCAAAGCAGCTTATTCAGAGTATGAAGGCTCCTGGAACAACATGTCGCAACTGATCACTGTCCTGGTCAGTACCAGGAAATGATTCTATGATAATATTGGCAACCTCCTTTTTTAATTTATTTTTTTTTTTAGTTTTTAAAAAAACTATGCATTTTCACTGCTCGTTCATGGCAGAACAATGAAGTATTGTGAAAGATGACAGACGTGAAAAAAAGATATGATTTGATTCCCTATTAATAAGGTAATACTGATCGTGAACTATCTTTAAATCAAAACAGATTGCATATTCAGAAAGGCTAGCATCTAAGATCTCTATTTACAATAATTTTATTCACTAGAAGCAGTTAAGTTTAAAAGTTTACTCAATCTCTGAACATGGCTTTTTTTTTAGTATTCCTTGATACCTAACAAAGTAACCAAAATGTTTTCAATGTTTGTCATTTCAGTGGGACAAAAAAAATCAGCTCTTAATATATGTTAAACTATACTGACAGAAATTGGGAAAAGTAATTTATTTTTAACATCAATAGCTAGGGAGTCACTAATACCATTAAAACCAGTATTGACTGCACAGCATATTTTCCAGTTAAATTAAAGGGGGGCATACTTCTTTCTCTTCAATTCAAACCAATTTAAATATTTTTACGTCAGTTTCAATGAACTACTTTAACAGCTTTCTATGCCAGAATCTCCAATATAAAAGAGTACTTGAGCATATATGCAAGCCTAATGAAACCATTCCTGTTGAATCTAGTTTTCTCAATTAAATATTCCTGAACAAAATCCTCCCCCCAAATTGACAAGGAAAACTAAATGCCTACAGAACAGGAATTTATCAAAAAGAGGCAATGGTTTGAAAATAGAGGTCACAAGCCAGAGGATACTACCGGGGACCAACAGGATTCAATTTCAGGCAAAGTAAAAAAAACAAAAAAAGCAAAAAAACACCCCACCCAAAAAACAACACCAAAAAACATTTTTCCCCAGAAGTCTCCTAAAAAAATTTCTGGAGAAAGAACATAGCATCCAAGAGCTGCACAGGGATAACCATTAAAAAAACAAAACAGCAGGGAGCATGAACTTTTGGTAGGGATCAAACAGAAAAAGTTGCAAGACACGTCTCTAGAAACATAAGCATAGCAGTAATTTTTTATCTCAACTGGGTCTGGCTATTAGTAGAAGAGGCAGGACTAGACCCAGTGTAACGCTCAAGACAAGAGAAATTCTCATCAATTTTAATGGAGTTAAAGTCAACAGAAACTGCTATCAATGTACAGCAGAACAACAGCCTGGTTAGAGACAGCAGTGTGCGGGACAAGGACAAGGACATCCTCAACCACAGCCAGGAGCATACCTCTGCCCCCAAAAAGCAAGGTTGGGTCGCCATTTCTGAAAATCTCCTGAAATCAGTCAAAGCCTGTACGCATTTGCAATTAACTACGTCAAGCCAAAAAGCACACTGGGCTGGCACCCTAAAACATGCCTCTTGTGTAGTATCTGGAGTTGATCAGATTTCATCATACCACATGATTGCAGGTCAAAGAGTCCCCCATAGGATGATATAAATCGGAGCTACAACACAGACATCAAAATAAATTCGCCTAATCTTTGAGTTTGGTAAGAACAATTTTTTAAAAAGACAGTAAGACACGTCTGATTTTGTCACTCATATATTCCCTAAATTAATTTACCTGCCTTCCCTGTGACAACTTGTGTTCTGTAACAGCTGGTTGCTGCTTTTAAGACTTGCAAGAACCAAAGTTTCTGCTACAACAAAATTTACACATCAAGCTGACCCATACCTGGGCCTCATGAGCAGCTGCTACAAAGATTTAGAAAGAAGAAAAACAACCCAAATGTACTGCATCTTCTAGCACTATTTCTTATCCTTCTGAAGTATAAAAACAGGTACCGTAAGCTGTAGCATATTGCAAGTCACGAAAAGCAGAATAGCTAGATTTTTCTAGTAAGTTTGCTTAAAATACTATTAAAGAACTCTCCTTCTATATGTGTGGTACTCAGTAAAAAAGATGGTACAGTGAAACAATTGTTTTTAAGATTACTTTTAAGATTATTTTAAAAACCTATCAGTCAGAACTCTCTTTCCGAAACAATGTTTCAAACTACAAGAAAAGAAACAAAATGCTCAGAACCAAAATATTTGGGATGTTGTCTTTAACACCAAGACCAACTTCTCTTTTCTTTCCAACATATAAACTAAAAGTAAATTGTGAAGTCATGAATATCCCTTAAAAGAGGCCTTCCTATCAATCTATGAAACTAGTTCTGGTTTGCAATTCGATACGCTACTGAATAGCATTATGTGCACATAGATGATATGCTACTAACATTGAAATTACCTTCAAATACAGACTAACTCCTGAAAAAGCAGTATGTAAAAGATGGGAACATTTTCCTAAGATATAAATTAAAATGCTAGCCTTCACAGTAAGACATCAAGGGAGCAAAAAACCCAAGTAAGTGCAAACAGAAGCCAAATAACACACACAAAAGAAAACCTGCCACATTTAAGAAAGGGGAAAAAAAAAAAAAAAAAATCACTCTACTACAAATTACACAGCTTTCAAAAATGTAAGACTTGTCAACTGCTTCTAGCCTAAAGCTACATTCCCAGATTCATTTATCAAACTTATTCAAATCAACATAAGAATTCTCAGTCTCACCATCCTAGAAATCCACTCACTTGTATTTATTAGCCTTAAGAGTTCCCAAATTCAATCCACTCAACACCTGAAGATAGACACTGTCTTGGAAATCCATGTAACCAGGAACTTGTGCTAATTTTTTAACCTGATAATGGACAAAGAAAAAATACCTCTCCAGATGTAGGAGGCTGTTAGGTAGACAAAGTGCTGGAAATTATTTTGATCTCTCTATATATTTAGAATTAACATAACAGCTAAAAGAAATTGTGAAAGCTGAGTGCACAAAGCACAGACATCTGGACAAAAGCCACATGAATTCCAAATGTACTTCAGATTCTTTGGCTTCAAAACCATACTACTGGTTAACATCTTCACGAGTTCTGCTTCTCTATCAGTAATAACACTTCACTAGCACTTTATAAAGTGTTGATTTTCTATAAAATGTCTCAAGATGAAGTGCTGTTCTGGAAGTTTTAGAGGCAATGGTATGTTTGAAGCAACTCCAAAATTCAGACTTTAGATAATAGTGTTAGACAAAGCATATTAGTGGTTACTGGTGCCAGTGGATAGTCCCACAATGAGCCCACTTGCACCCTCTTTGCATTTGAGGCTGTGGTTCCACGTGCAATTATTTTTCCTCTACTACAGAAAATGATACTTCCCACTCCTTCCTCTTTCTGCACCACTGTTTCTATGGTACACAAATCTGTTCAACTAAGGGGAGAACTAAATCAGGAACTTGTAGGCCTGAAAAACACCTCCAATAAAAAAAGTACAAAGTTTCTCTGCACCTGAATTAGTTTCCCAGTTCAGCTCATAGCAAAAATGGTTGCATTAACACAATACAAAGTGGAAGAATAGGAGCTTTTTTCCATAAACTTTTTTTCCCTTAAACTAATTATACTTTAGGCATATACTGAACTACAGCTTTAACAGTCTATAGTATGGGTTGCTGTCTTTAGAATACAATTTCAGACGGGTTTTATTTTCTGTTTTCTCTGTAATTAGGTACCACTTCTTCCAGAGACTAAGCTTGCACAATTACATCAGTACTCTCACATTACTGAATTGCTTTATAGTTCTTCAGTGTTATCAAGACATCTGCTTGCAAATAATTATTTAGATTATTCAATCACACTTATTGTGCAAATTCATTTAAAAAAATTATCTATTTTACTTATTTTTATCAACTAGTCTCACCTTGGTATCTATAGGATTACTCCTGTAAGTTGACCTAACCAGAAGCTTCCTCCTATGCTTGCCATCTATTAACTACTTTTTACAAAAATAGTTCTCTTTTGGCACATTTTAAAGACAATTACTGCAGTCATTTAATGTGTGTGCAATTATCTCAGCAAAAATGATATTCTTAAATTATAACAATCATTACAACAGCAAGTACTTTGTTTTAGAGAGGAAACATACACAAAGAATTGGACAGCGTAATTATTTGCCAAGTGACGAAGAGACTTAAGAAAAGCATTAGTGATAGCAAAAAAGATTCAAAAGAAGAATGATGAAACAATTTAACTCTACCCAACAGAGATGGTAATTACTAACAAACTCATAAAGCCTTTAAAACAGTAAAGCAGATACTGTGGTGCATTTTCCCTGTCCTTAAAAGTCCAGAAATTTGTCTTTCCCTTACTATACAGCTGTATTTGAAAGGAAAAACAAAGCAAATGAAAAATGGAGAAATTAAAAATTATAATAAATATTCATCAGTAAATGTGTTACAAACTTATCTCACAAACATGTACTTCCTTTCCCCAACCTATGCAATTTGTCATTTTAAAAAGAAATAAAATGTATAAAATGCTTATATAAAATTTAGATAAAATATATACAAAAGGAAATGCTTCACACACATTCAACTACAAATAAAGCTATCAAAATATTGCTACCTTCAATGGTGAATACATCATTGGCAAAAAACCATAGATTAGTAGTGAAAACATTTTATATACAGCTATAGTTTAAAAGACTTAGTTTGTTGCAGGAACTGCACTACTCGAGCTCAGAGATGTTGTCCTACTCCTCATTAACTCTGTGCATTTGACACAGCTTTGCCACTTTCACTCCCCTCTATTTGTGCAGGCCTTTCTGAAAATAATGGAAAGAAAGCAAAAAAGCTGGAAAATACGGTACAAAGAAGGTCAGTGGAGGGATTACTTTCATTACTTGTACATACATGATAAACCTATTAGGTGCTGGGAGATGACAACTGAATTCTGCTGCCGCACTGTGGTAGAGACAATTTATTAAGCTCCTACAAGGAAGATGAAAATTGTTCTTTAAGCACAGAAAACTAAATCCAGAGTATACAACTCCTAGAAATGTTTAAAAGGAAAGTTCAGACAAAGATTTACATTTGTTAATATGATGATGTCACCCATAAAATTAACCATAATTAAAGAAACCAGAACAATGTAGGTACAGTGGATATGCTTAATGGGAGCTATACCAGCACTATTAAGCATTTTAGGAAAAAGAAGAAGGTTTTAGGGCTCTCTTGGTTTGGGGGTTGGTTTTTTTTGGCAGGTGTGGGGTGTGGTTTTTTACATTTCAAGATTACAAGATATGATTTTTAATGCCCCCCCAACCACAAATGCTTACTGGAACAGATGTCTAGATTTCAGTTTTCAGATGATGCAAAGTACAGCACATTTTGAGACATGTATTTTGTTATGCTCAGTCCCACTGAAAACTGTCATCCACTGCTTTACAAGCAATATATATAGCCAGTCTCTTCTACAAGGAATTTACATAAAGTGTGATCAGTTCATTACTTTAAAATATTTCTCATTACAGGCTCACTTACAATTAAACTATACAAAATGTAAGAAATAAACTCTGACAAATACTCTATCCTTGACTTTTATACATCTTCCATAACTGCATCTATCAAGTAATTGGCTTGTTGTACCTACCATAACTAGCCCAGAAAATACATCACTGGTTACTACGTATTTCTCCCATAAAAACTTTACAGTGCAAGATTTCATATACAAGAAGAACAGCAACCAATGACAGAGTAAGAGGTTTAATAAGTGAGAGGTTTTTAGTGGAATAATCCAAGGGATACTTGTCTACAATCAATTTAGAGTTGCTATAAAATGGAGGCATCTGCTAACACAGTCAAAGGTGAAAGGCCTGAGACTATTCAGGACATGCATCTCAGCAGCACATAAGCCTGGACTTTGATCAGGTGGAACTTCGTTCCATCTCTGATGATATGCTCATATATGAGGTTATGCCATTCTGATATATACAGATGTCCCAGGGTATGACACCAACCAAGCAATCATCTACATGTTCAGACTTTCTTTGCTAAACTTTCAACAAGAGCAAGACAAATTTTCTCCAAAAATAGTGTCGTCTGGTGCTATAAAACAAGCAGTAGGAAAGCTCATGCTTGCAAGCACAAAAGCACTTGCATGTTTCAAGTCAGTTTAAAAAAAAAAAGTCAGATGTGAGATACTGGAATTAATGAATATACTGAGTTATCAAGTTAGGTGCCAAACTTTTCATCACGAAAGGGAAAAAAAGATTCACCTGATTTAAGAACTAAGACTACCACCTTGTCCTATAGCACTTGAGATTATTAATGGAATATTATTTTCCAGTTTAATCTCAATTGTTCTCCTTTCATGTAGGTAGCCAGAAGAGATTAAAATGCTTATTACAAAATAACATACACAGTGAGATGGTTGTAAACTTCTCTTAGGACAGTTTATACTTCAGATTATCTTTCCAACTTCCTTTTTCTTCTAAACATGCAGAACTGAATGTTGAAGCCTGTATTTTTTTCGTCTTTTTTCAACTTTACGAAAAGCAAATAGATTATTTAGCTTTAGCAAACTCAAAACAGTTTTAAGTGGAGTTAAAAAGATCAGAAGTGTTATATTGGTCAAAGCTGAGGCTACACAAATCTTCACTGCGTTTCTCCACTTTACTTTCTGTTCTCAAACTAACTCTGATGAAAAATGCATGATGTAAAATTAAGAGGCACGATTTATTTATAATTGTAATCTAATTACAGCAGGCATAGAAAGTATAATAGCAGCATAAGACATTCTAGATTGTTTTTAATTCTGCAGTAATATTACACTGAACAGATTGTATTAATTTTTAAATTAGTTTCTATCGAAAGAATAGCTGTACAAGTAAAAACATGATGAGTATGCTTACTTTCAAATAATGAAACAACAAGTATTTAATGTTCATTCTTAATTTTATATAACCTCAGCATAACTGTAGTTAAAGATCTATGGTTGTCTAATGTTGGGTCCATTCCAATAGCTACAGTTCATTAACTATTTCATAAAATAAAGTTTTCCTTTCTGAAAAAAAACTCAATCATTATCAAAGTAAAACTGATGAAAATAATTAAATCCACTAGTAATCGTTTCCTCAATGTATACAAAAGCCAGTATGAGACATTGTCTTGTTAAATAATAAACATTTCACCTTAACTATTACATATGAAAGTTATCAAAATCCCTTCCCACCTAACTCCTTGCCTAAAAACAACCAGTTTCAGTAAGATCAGTATTGCCTCCCATCCCCTACCTCACCTTTTTCCTCTCTGGTTAAACTACTCACATTTGTGAAAAGCTGAAACAGAACAAACTCATCTTGAACTTGAAATTCTACAAAGCAGT
>NW_008824414.1:4322447-4327598 GCF_000699105.1 Pygoscelis adeliae | reverse complement strand
CTTAGAATTGCAATCAGACAAAAGACAGATCTGAAACACTTCTTAACTTCAGTAATTGCCACACTTTTCTATTACTATTCATATTACATACACTGCTGATTTAAAGAGGCTTCGACATTGTTTGCTTCTGTCACTCCCCCAACAATACATACCTCACAATAGCTTGACAGCTACTGCTTCACAACCAGTTTCTGAAGGAAACATTAAGCACCCCTCTGATTAGGTAAACTCAAGGTCAGAATCCAATTTATACAATTTATTGCATACCCCAAAATAATAAAAGCCAAACCAAGCAGTTTTGTAACTACCTGTTTTCTGTCCGTTTCATTTCAAAGTTCCAGGAGAAAAATGTAAAAAAAAGTTTAAATACTGCAAAGTTGCTTTGTTTTCACATGACTATAAAAACCAAAACCAAACCCCCAAAAACTTAAAACACTCTCCACAGGCCTTAGAACTTTCCCTCTATTCCTAGTTAGAAAACAAAGCGCTAAAACTGACAGTCAGCGAGATCGAAGTAAGTCTTGAAAGGTTCTGATGTATACAACAGAAAAGTCACAGCACCAGAAAATTTTATTAGACCCACTTTTCACCGCCTGGCTTGTATCCCACATGCTCCTCACAAATGATACTAACCCCTGGATTTCTTGCCACCCCCATTTTTCCTGGAATCCACTTCCTCTTCACCCTTCACCCCGAGTATGCTCATGGGAGACCAACAGCCTCAACGCCACTGTTCACAACTCCGGGTTCTGCTGCTCCACTTCCTGGCAGGGAACTCGGGCCCTGCTCCCTCTGCAGTACTGTACACACAGCAATAAACAGGATTGTGTTTCACTAGTAGCTACTATACCACATGTCTTTAGGTTACCAAGATAACTGACAAGAGTAGCTACTTGGGCTGTGCCCTCTTCTTCACCCTCCCTGACCTAAAAAATAAGAAGTGTTTATCGAAACCAACAGAATGCATCTACTGTATCGTTCAGTGAATCAAGCTAATCTCAAATACACAGCCGTATCCATGTTCTATTAACATCACACCACAATTTTACAGAAAAAGTTTCACTAGTAGGAATTCAAAATTACACGCTCCATAAACATAAGCAGAAGTTGTGATGGAGAAGCAATCTACTGAACCAAGACCAAAGATTAAATGTGTTAAACCCTTTTCTCTACACTAATGGGGGGGAGGGGAGTGTTACATTGCCTCCTTCACAGGCCTGTGTCCTGCAAGCTAAGTAGAAACAAGAGTCACTAATTAAGTTCCTTTCCCTCCCAATAAGACCATTCTGTCCAGTAAGACACCATTCTGGATTCTCAGGTAGAGAGAATATTGGTAGCAAGAATACAGAGAAGTAATACAGTTATTACAACCTTTTTAAAGCTGTCTACATGTATATATTTGATATCAGAGTTGCCTCTATTTTGAAATGCAGACATTGAAAGTTAGAAAACATTTATATTCCCTCTCCTTTCCCAAATACAAGCTGAATTCCTATTAGAATTTAAAACAGGAGTTTAAAATAAAAATTCCTACTTTCACCATTCACATGTACATGGATTTCAACACAGTCTCACAATTTTGGAAACCCTAGATAACCAGCAATGTCAGCTGAATATGGGCATTTATCACACAGAAGCTACAGCTCCTTCTGCCAAACTATCTAACTGAAGAAGTTTCAGTCATTCCTGTCAAATCAAATTTGGGCTGGAAGCTACCAAGCAGTGCCAAACTATTATAATATTAAGGTATTAACTTACAGGTAATGCAGTCACTGATACCACTCTTCAAGCATTAACAAAGAAAGCCACTAAACTAGCCTCCAAAACCATAGCAACAGCTTTAAAGACTGATAAATTTTAAAAGCTGAAAGAATAATTATTTGTCTTTCGTTATTAAGTCTCTCCTATACTCAGGATGTATTTTCTTTTGATTTAGGAATTTTTTGAGCTGAAAAATCTGCAAGAATCTCACATATGCTGAGATTTCTAGTAGCTGTAATAAAAACATGATTTTGCTGGTTAGTGTTGTGAAAAAATAACTTTACTTGCCCTATTTTGTTTGGTTTTGAAAAGCTTAGCTACTCTCCTAAGAGACCAAAGCAAGCCAGAAGCACCAGTCTATATTTCAATTTATTGACACTTACACACTTCCTATAAAAGAGATTATGATACCGATGAAGGTCAGCATTAAAAAAAAAGTAGACTTAATATCTCAATTAAAACTATTTGAAAATTCACTACGTTACACGTGTTATGAGAAAGCACTCGTAAGAAACAGGCTGAAGGATTGAAGGATTGTCTTTCTGAACTCTTCAATGCTCACACAATTTTAATTTCTCTCAGATAATCTGAAAAGTGCTGTCTGCAAAGTTCGTTTCTCTTGTATACCATTAAAAAAGTACAATATAATTTTTATGTTATCTTGTCCTCCACGCAGAAGGCTTTAATACTTGCAGTAGATGTGCACGTTACACTAAAACAACTGCAGTTTTTTGGTTTAGCCAAAAGTAACAAAATCAAACATAGGCATAGCCTTTTATATGTTTTCTATTATTACTAATCACATCAAAAACAACAACTAAAAAGTTTGTATTTTTAGCCAACAAGCACAAGCACAAAGATACCAAGCAAAGGACCGAGTAACAACAAAACCAGTGCAATTCTTCCAGGAAATCAGCCATACAAGACTTTTTAAAGCTCTTAAAAATATGTTGCTATAAGTACTTTAAGACAATAAGCCATTGTATTTGCACCAAAATCATAAAACAACCAATTTTCTCTGCTGTATTTGGGAAATATAAGCAGCAGAAGGACCAGCACCATTTTCTCTGAGTAAGTATTTCAACTCATATAGATCTTGTTTTCTACAATAGCAAGAAAACAACAGGAGAAAGGAAGGCCTGCATCAACAGGGTTGGGTTTTTTTCCTAAACTAGCAGTTACTTAAGACTTCTTCAGGGTCAAGTAACAACAGCTCAGAGACTCCAGTTATGCTCTGGCACAAGCACCAGTCACTATTATTCATTTCACCAGATCAACCAAATCAAACAGCTCAAACTCCCACCCCCCAAATCCCTACATACCTGTCCTTGTAAGGTGACACGACTTCTGTCTTGCAGATGCTGATTAGAAACTGAAGAATGCCAAGGATGGATCTGACTTTGAGACTGTGCCCGAACAAGATCAGATGACTGTGTTACTTGCTGTGGGGTTATATGGCGTTCTAGGTCATGCTCTAAAACATGGCTTGTGCTATCCTGAACAAATGCAGAATCATCAAACTGTGGCAGAAGGTCTTCCTGAAGGAGGTCATCCGGGTCAAGTCCTGTAAATGGTTCATTATGAGTCTCGACCTGATGAAGTAAGTTGTCATCTAAAGATGTGAAACCGTTGCTTTCAATAGGGTCAGTGAAATGGCTTATCTGAGAAGCAGAACCAGCAGAAGCTGGAAAATTAATATTCACAGGAGAGAGTTTTGAACTACTAAAGTTGCCCTGAGGATGCGCAGAATGCAACATTTGAAAACTATTTGAATTCAAAGGTGTATTAGGATTCAACATGTGCTCAGTTGTTTCTTGCTTGGTCCCTGTTTGAGATGTAAAGGCATCGCTTCCAGTGAAGTCAGAGATAGAGTGTGTCTGCTGGCTAGTAGAAAGAGCTGTTGTAGACTGAAGAAGGCTGGTAGGAGAAATGTGGTTGTTAGAGTAAGAATAAGGAGATGAAAATTGTTGGCTATTATTGACAGAACATGGAGTAATAGTTGGGGACTGTCCACCAAAATTTCCTTCTTGATTCCCACAAAAATGTATTGAAGCACTTGCAGTTTGAGAAAACTGTTGAACAGACAGAGGCTGCTGTGAAGTTGATGGATTAGAAACTGGAGGTGGATGGTTAACACTGACTCTGTGAGAAGTAGATACGTTAACTTCCATGAAGTCTTTTGGCTGACTCAGAGCATCTTGCCCCGTGTTGTTTCTGCTTTGTTGCGACCGTAGGGAGGCACACTGATGCTGCGGTTCATTAGCCTGAAATAAGGCAAAGTCATGGTGTGCTACAAAGCTTTTGTTTTGCTGCATAGACTGAGAATGTCCTTGGTGAAAGGGGGACCCATTTTGATTCGAAACAGTTGTGGCAGTTTGATGACCCCACATAGGACTACCATCAGCCACGTCTGGAAACATCCCATTAGACTGGTTTTGCGGATGAATTGGTGAACAATTGAATTGAGAGTGTGGTGATAAGACATTGTCAGCCGAGCTATTAAAAGACTGATTTACTGAGTGAAGTTTCAGGGAATCATACTGATTCAGTTGATCAAACTCACTCATCTTTTGTTGATTTTGAGCATCTTGCACATGGTTCAATGAGTCTATGTGCAAAGGTTCAAATTCTGCACCCAAATTCAATTCATCAACAAGTGAAACAGGTCCAGGTTGAACAAAGGCATCATCTGACAAACCTTCTAAGGTCTCACTAAAAAGATTGGCATCATCAAAAAAATCCATCATAGGATCAGTCATCTTGATAGGTCTGTACTGCTTTCTCTCTCAACTCCAAATGGAGTCAATTTTGGCTCTTTGCAGTGAACAGAAACAAATGACATCCAGCGGTCACCACCTTATCCAAGGCATGCCAACATCCATTAGTGCTTCTGATGAAACATTTGTCTTAAAATGTTAAAGCAGCCTATGGGAAAAGGGAGAAAAAAAAAAAAGAGAAAAAAAGAAAAATTACTTTCATGACTCTCCTCATCACTCCTTCCCCTCCCCAACACTTTTATTGATTTTTGGTATTTTGTTCATAACTTTACAGTTTAGTTAAACCACAAATCAATTATTTTTGTTTATACTCGATGCCCTGTGCATTGTTTTTCTGCCTTACGTAATTAAAGTAATATTTGATGTTTTAAATGTAATGGTTTCATTTTTTTCATTCAGTTTGCTCTATTACCTAAGCACACTTTTAGATTCTCCTTTGCCACTTTCATTAAAACTACCAAATTGTAACAGAATTGTGGTTTTTTTAGTAGTCCAGAATTAAAATTTGTTTGTACAAAGAAATCATGTAATACATAAAATGTACACAATAATTCTGTACGTTTAAACAAGAGACTTGAGAGGTTATAAACTACATATAAAAACAAAGCTAAAT
>NW_008824414.1:4308695-4322425 GCF_000699105.1 Pygoscelis adeliae | reverse complement strand
GGAAAAGCAGAGATACCATTTCTTCTATTTAAGTTGCATTAAGTAAGATTCTGAAAAACTGTATTTTATCTCACTTAAAGACATAATAGAACTGTTATTTAAAGGAAAGACAAGAGGATGAATACAGTGATACAGTCAAAGATGAACACAGGAAAAGAACTACCTTTTGTTCAACAGAGTTTACTCACTTATCTAGTTTCAAAACACAAGTTGTTTTTCTTTTTTATTTATTCATAATATGACTGAGTGATCACCAGTGAATTAGTTTGCAATCAGGGATTTCAGGCAAGAGGAACTGAGAAGGATGGTTACTTTAACTTTAGCCTAAAAACTTCCCATTCTGTTTGATTACACTATGAATGTGCAAGTGAATGAAAATGTGTCTCTGTGATAACCTACCTCCCCAGATAACTAGTAAACCTCTAGAATAGAGGAGCAATCACTTTAAATGAGCATCTCCATGGAATAATCATTCCGTTATCCTGTCAATACACAGATCTAATTACTATAAAGAAAAAAGGAAAGAAAACGGCCACAGCTTTTAATTCCTGACCCTAGTACTAAAGCTCACCTTTATGCTGCTCTCCTCCATTTCAATTGCAATTCTTCATTAATGAATTCTCCTAAGAATAAAATGAGTATAGGATCCTTCCAGAAATGGACACCCTGGAAGTGCGAAACATTCTCTGACGGACAAGGTTCATGTTGAACCTATAAAGTACAAACTAGCCTTTGACAAGCTGATGAAAACCTGTCCTGCTTACACTTCTAGTCCACTGAAAGTATTGTGACCATAGTCAGAATAAAGCCTAACCTAAATTAATAAACCTTGTTGAGGGTTTGGGTATATAAAACTTCTGGTCTACACAGAAAAAGGACAGATGGATCCTGTATCACACTGAAAGACACCAATTGGTGACATCTATCATGTATGGATTGGTATGAGTGTTAATTACTACGAGTATAGAGAACAAGCATACTATAAAAAAGGCACAGAAGCTCAGGAAGGTGACAGCTTAGCATAACAAAGGAGCTGTGGATTCCAGATAATACCTGTACAACTTATTGCTTAAAGTTAGTACTTCCTGAACTCCCAAGGTAAAGGAAGCACAAACAAAAACTAGACCCCATTATCTTCTAACACTGATTAAGTTGTCTGCTTATGATTAAAAGCAACAGAATGATGACTTTCCCAGTATCAAACACCTTCCAACAGATGATAAACCAACATCAGGATCCAGGCAGATGATGTGGCATGGTTTTAGGTTTTTGTAACATTTGTAATATAACCATCTCTCATCTTAGAATATTTCAACTCAAAAGATAAGTCGGGGGAAAGCTATTTTAAAAGATGAGAACCAAGTCAGATTAAGTACAAGGAAAGAATATCAGAGACACAGAACAAATGATTTAATTAAAGAAACCCCCATCTGGGGAAAGACAGATGGAAATTATGGTAGCCATGTGTAAAATGTCATGTTCCAGGCTACGAAGGATTCTACTGTTAAAAACTCAAATTTGAAGCCCGTATCAATAAAAGTTTACATATTGAGAGTGAGTATAAATAGCTCAGCAGACTGCATATAGGACCTTGGTTATGCCCAGAGATAAACTATATTTCACTGTGATTTGTAAGGAGGGCTATTCAATTTGTGCTAACTTGAAAAAAATAGGAAAAGAAAAAAAAAAAGAGATTTCTTCTGTCTTTAATGATATTGATACAATAGGATGTACTTTTTTTTTTCCCACACACATAGGGTAAGTGACATGTGGGCCAGCTACTCCATAGCAATTAACTACTATACATGCTCTTGAGTTTAACTACATAGTAGTCTAGAACTCTCGAACAGGACTAAAACAACCCTGTATTGGAAACACACATACCAGAGAATCACTTCATGTTTTATTGATTACTGTGTACCTTTATAGTAAAAAAATGGGAAAAAAGCATGCATAACAGCTGGCATCACTGCAGTTGCAACACAATAACTCTGAGCTTGCCTCACAGAAATTTGCTTTTCTGCTCAAAACCCAAGAAACACTTTTCATCTTAGTTTTTCATACTTTCTTTCAGCATAAGGAGAGGGAAAAAAGGGAGGAAATAAGAGACAAATAATACAAACTCTCTTTTTAAAATGCAAAGGCTTTATAAAACAAGTAAATCTTAGTAGGTATAAAAAGGAAGCATAACCTGAAGATGTCAGCTTCACTTTAAGGATCCAAGCAAGATGGATAGCCCAGATGAACTTCCAAACTGAGAAATCTGAAGGCTAGATACATGAGAAACCTCTCCAGGCTAATTAGACCAACATAAATTTATTATGAAGAAAGCTTCTCTGTAAAGAGGAGATCATGAAGTGACAAAAAACAAACCAACCAACCTGTTTTGGAAAGGATACCACTGTAGATAGCCTAAACACAACTCTGTTGCAAAGACACCTTGTTTTTTTGACCAGAGAAGAACTTTTACTCCTAGCCTTTTTCTTCAGTGTCTACAGTGTCCAAGCTATGCTTTTCAGCCCAAAGAAAAGCACAGCTTGGAAATTCAAGGATATTTGATTTGGAGAAACTAGCCTTTCACACAAAGTCATCTTCCAAATTTATTGAGCAATTGTCCTTTTTGTTTCTCTCTGCTGTGCTTGAATATGAAAACATTAGATGCTCAGCTTACAAATTGTGAAGGCATACGAAGGCAAACTGTGCTGCATTTCTGAACTTAAGTGGCATGCAAGTATTATTTTTCTGCCCCTTCCTTAAAAAGCCCCATACCTCTTCACATCCAACTTAATGAAACAAAAGTTCTGACATGAAAACTTTACATGCTTTCTGTAAGTAATTCTCTTCTCGATGTCCTTGCTCCCTCTTATATAGAAAATTATGGCAACTACAATTATGTTTTAACACACTTTCATCCAACCTTCTCCTTTCCCAAAGAGATTTGTGGTACCAATTCAAACTTTGGACATGCTTTTACCTTCAGCTGGCAAAAAAGCTTTCATGGAAATAAACATTTTGAAGACTTTCATCTATTGGACTTGATGACTACAAGTTTAACAATGCAATGGCAGCCAGTGTTTTATAGTACCAGTTCCAAAATACTTCTCATGGAAGATAAGCTCCTATTGGAGCTGCATTTCAATCAGAATGGGGAAACTTGTTTTGAATCCCTACTCAATAAAGCAAACTACAGTAAAAGCAGCAGAATGTGTAAAAACAAAAAGGGGGGGAGGGGGAAGAGGAGAAAAAGAGCTCTTCATTTTTCCTTAAAGAAAATCTTTGCTTTGTCAAATCAACACAAGCAATCACTGTTATGACAAATAATTCCACTTTACAGCTACCTAAAATTTTATTTCTCTTAGTAAATACAGTTTGACATCTTTGTGCCCTCTTACATCAAGAATTTGTGATGAAGTTACACTTCTTGTAAAAACGAAATTAATTTAATACTATGTATGTCTAAATTCTCTACAACCATTGTATACTGATTTAATATTAATCTTTGCCCAGTTTAAAGTGAGCAAGATCCTTCTACAACATTGATGCCTAAGAACTACTTGGACAAATTCTAGAAAATAACATGAGCACCACAACAGAAGTACAACCTGACGAAGCAATTGGAAGACTATGGTGGTCGTACTTGAATTTAACAAGTTACTGCCCCCTATCAGCTAGAATTGCTTCAACAATATTTACCAACTATATAGGACATTTGGTAAATTTGTAGTTTTCTGCAGTGGACTTTTTTTTTTTAAATGCACTGGAACCCACAGACATTCAGCAGTTTCTTACTAGTATTTAGTTTCTCCCTTTGTATTTTAAACTCTCCACTCTGTACCAATCCAGCTGATTTTATGTAGAAAACTAATCAACAGGAACTACTACTACAGGGCAACTACTAGCTAATGGCTAGATAACAAAGTCATACATTAGACTCATTATTCTGAAAAAAAAAAAAAAGTGGGTTTTTTTTTCTTTAAAAATAACATGATGTTTTCTAAAATTAATTACCAGGATATGTCAACAGTATTCCCCAACTTCAGCTGAAACACAGCTCAAGATTTGCCATCTTCAGATATGCTGAAGCATCTAGAATTTAAACACAGAATTTTTTTCAGATTGCCAACTGTATCATTTGACATCTGACACGAAACATAGCATTTTCTCCAAGAAGTATCAAGTTATTCTGCAAACATACTTGAATCAGAACAGAAACATCTCCCAGTTCTTCGGGTTTTTTTAAGTCTGGTCACTATTCATTAAATAGAACACCTATACTTTCTTCAATCTACTAGTTCTTAATGTTAAGACATCTATTTTAAATTAAAGATTTAAACCAAAGTATTAGAACAGGGGACCTCACATTAAAATAGATCTTACGAGTCCAAGTGAATGAAAAAAACTACTAGTATCTGCTTAACCCATGCTTTTCATTTAAAAGCAAACAATATTGTATTCTGTATGGTCTAAAACTTGTAATCTTTTCAATTACAAACAGAATATACATCAATGCACTACTGTTGTTCCCTCTTAATCTGCAAAAGCAGATCTCACATACTACTTCTGTAATTCTAACCTTTTTAAACTAAGATCTTTTTCAAATTTTACTTGTTATATTCAATACCACTTAGAAATGAAACTGGCTACACTCAGCCCCGTTTCGTTCCTTTCCTTAAGGAATCCAAGCATGTTTGTGTGCAAGAAGAATGAACCAATACCAGCGCTAGGTTAGGAAACTGAGGTTTCAAATTAACACGGTTAATGCAAAGGGGAAAAAACACTCCTTGCAAAGGGGAAAAAAAAAGGAAAAAGAAGAAACTTTCTCCATTTTGGTTGCCCATCAGAGTTTAACAACAACCCTTTATTCTTGTCAGAAAGAAAGACCAAGAAGAAATAGCCTGAAAGTCTCAAAGAGATGATCCCCTCTTATACTACATTAGTGTGCAGCAGATCTGAGTTGCAAAAAGACAAGCTGTAGTTACAGATACAAGCAAGAGCAGTAATTAAGGGAACGGTACAAAATTTAAAGACCAGAAGAAAAGGAAAGATAGATTAATTTTACAGAATACGTCGAAAAACATTGAACGCATAAGAAAACAGAATGGAACAAAGATATCAAATTTTGCTTTCAAAAAAATGAAGTGGGAGTAGCAGTAAAATACAAGACAATAAAAACTACTGATGTGTTTTATTTCATTAATTGCATTGTTGATTACTTTTGATGAAGTGACAACAGAAAACAAGCTACTCTAGTTATAAGCAAGTAAATCAGGTAAAGATTCAGCACATGACCATGACATCCACACTTCTATACTTTGATAGACTAAGTATCACTGCTTCACGTGATTGATGTGTGACAGGACCATAGATAAGAGGAAGGCAGTGACTTTGATGGCCATTTTTCACAAAAGAAGTTGAAACAATGGCTATCCAGACAAATAACAGAAGCTATCTCAGAAAGAAGCTAGCGACAAGTTAGCAGACAGAAGGAATTATAACTGAAGTCATAAAAGCATGACATAACAGAAATCCAGACTACAGGTAAAGAACACAGAAGGGGTAAACACAGACAGTCATTACTAGGGAAGAGTTTTACATTATATGCATGCAGAGTGTTGGGTTTTTTTGTTTTGTTTTAGTTTTTTTTTTAGGAAAGCAATGCAACCAGGCGTAACAGACTTGCTTCCAAACAAGAGATCTGCCAGAGAGACTAAAAAAAAAATCTCTGTATTTTCTAAGTTCTGTGTAGCATACAACAGCATGACAAGTTTGTGGCTTTGTATGATCTGCCCATCTATTAGCAAATGGAACACTGTGTCAAAAGAGGTAGACGATACAGTATGTTAAAAAACCGATCACTTCTGCAGAATATTCAGAAATTATAGAGACATTCCCTCCCCAATATTAAAAAAAGGCAATTACACTACCATTATTTGTCAGATTTAGTTATAATTAAAGCTTTGGCCAAGTTAAAAAAGCTGCAGTAAATTAAATAATACAGAAGTTACTTCCCACTGATGCGCCAATATAAATTATATTCCATTATAGATTTAAAGATCAATGTACATGTTAAATTTAAAATGCACAAAGGGACAGCACAATTTCCTCAGAATCCCAGAAATGTAGAAGATTAAAAAGAGGACATTTAGACATTTAGTAGAGATGGAACTCCTTTATTCCCTAACAGAAAGGAGTAAGTAAGTCTTTATACAAGAGTGCCATGGTATCTGTAGCTAAATATGGATTGAGAAGATGCATTTTCTCTTATTGTTATCACTAAAATTAGGAGAAAACTTGTTTGGGTAGCCTGTTTCATTAATTAAAAAAAAAAAAACACATCCAATTATATATATAAATACACATTATTTTATTTTAAAATTGCTTTTCATCGGTATGCATTCATAATTATTTTTGAGTAATTAGCCATCCCTTTAGTAAAATCATACCCTCAACACACCAGTTTCGTTTAGAAATTGAAGATTAGGAAGAGAAAGATTTGAAATTGATGGTCCTAAACTAAATTTTCAGGACTAGGTTCCAGTCCATGGCTACAGTTCCAACTCTGAGTAAGAGCACAAAACTGGAGAAACTGGCTTGTGTGTGCTTGTCATAGTAATTCAGAGTAGTGCGTTGTCATATCTACACTTGTTTTGCTTGCACCAAACACCTCATGTAACTGTTTCCCCCTCTACTCCTCAGATGTGTACAAACTCCCTTCTACCACCTCTCCTCCTTTCTCCCGAAGCAGGTAGCCTCTGGGAAATAAGTATTAAAGATTTATAGGAAAAAAAAAATATTCAGTAACTGTCAATTGTTATGGTCATTCATGAAAGTTCAAGTCAACCAACATGACAGAAGACATTTCACTTGGCAAGAAAATCTATCTTCCAACGCAACTAAAGACAAATTTCTACCATTCTCAAAGATGTTTGCCTTCACTGTGAACGAGATGGCTTCTTTACTGAGAATAGCTTTGCTTAAGCTGAACAGAGCAAAACCACACCAAAGAGAAAGTATATCACAGAACTCTGTGTAAAACAGCATGATATCAGAAAGTGCCACAGCCTATGTTTGGGCCACTTACTATACTTTAACATCCATTTTAACATTAATTTTTAACTCAAGGTAAATTTCTAAAGTCTCAAAATGATATTTCAGCAATCAGTGCTTAATATATGGAGAGAATACTTCATACATGACAACTTTTTATAATGTGATCCTAACTATTTTATTTAGAGACCTACAAAAATTAAAAGTAGTAGTAGTATTTAGAAAAATTCGTGTTTTCTAGTGAGATTTTCATGGTTGTTTTGTTTCTACTGTTTTGAAGTGGGGGTGTGTAATACCACAAAGTTTCTTCAGATAAAAATATGGTTTATATTATTGAAAAAAGTGTTGTTGTTTTTTTAATTCCACAAAAATCATATTCTTTCCTTTTATTGCTTTCCAGGACGGAGTTTCTTCAAAGAACAACTCCAAATTCAAAAGTTGTATGGCGAGATGCCCAATTAAAGCCTGTAGAACTGTTGTATATCTCAGATCGCAGACCAGTTTTTAAGTTATTTACCTATATACCACCATGCTGTTTCTCTATCTGTAATACTAAGAATTAGAGTGATTTAGTTAGAGCACTGATATTTAGATATATGAATTCCGAAGTTTAGTAATTAGCTTGGGTCAAAATTAAGAGCTAGCAATGGCACCTAAAGAACCCTATACTATAATAAGTATCTGATTAACCTAGAAGACACAAAAATAAGTTGCTGCAATCTTCTAAATTAAAAAGATATCACAAGATATTTAAGGAAAGGGCCCAAGTCAAGATAAAAAATATCCTTACCCATGAATATAGAACACATCTCTTTAATGAAGAATTAAGAAGCTCAGAGATGTGCTTTAAATCCAGATAAATACCTCATCATTAGAGACCTGAAAATGAAACACGGTAAACAAGTCACACAATAACTAACTTCAGGAGTATATATTCAAATACAATACTTTAAACTCAAAAATTTAACAGATACCATAAAAATAAGAACACCAGAATTAATACACTATCACTAGTAGCCCTGATTTTATAAATGTCTGATAAATGGGCAAGTAAAATGCCCATTTTGTAGGACCACTGAAAAAACCCCAACTCTACGAACCTCTAAGGTTGAAAGGTAGTCTGTGCCAGAATGCTAAAAGTTTTAGGGCAACTTTAAGACACAATATAAGGACCAAAAAAAAGGCTTTGAGGTTAGGTTTTAAACCTGTCAATGCAAAAAGCCCTGTACATACTATCTTTTAACAGCAGTATGCTATTACACACTGACAGATGCATTTGGCAATAGGAATTGACACTGCCTTTCTAGGGGAACATACTTGCATGAGTTTTATCCTACTGCTTGCCTTAACAGTAGGTAGAGGAGCTCAACTTCAAGAGCTTCTCTTTTAAATTAGAGAGGCTTGAAAACATTACACAGTTTACGGGAAAATGTGCATGGGGTGAAAGTAAAGGCTTCTAGGGCCTGTGTGTAAAAGCCTCAAAGAAAAACACCCTCTAACATTAAAAGACAAACAAGAAGTTAGTATATGAACTTGCATTCTGTACCAGTGTGTTTTTCCATAAACAATGCTACCCTTTCAAAAACATGATCATTCACTCCAAGGCACAGAGCATCCTCCAATTCCAATAAATACAGATTTCCCTCTACCTAAATATAGTTTCTTGATGACAAACTCTTAAACACCTTTGCAAGAAGATTAATACAGTTAAACCTTTGATCTTTATTAAAAGATAAGATAGCATGTATCACTGCATTAAGAAGCAGATTTTAACACAAAGATTATTTCTTCTGCCCACATCTTTGACACAATGTTGCAACACGTCAAAGATATAAATTGGTTATAACAGTTATCAAAAGCCTGCAAAGTTCCAGTAAAAAAATTTATTCGGTGCTAATTTGGCACATAAATTATTACATTTACCCTCCTTTTATTACTCTGTAACTTCAAGACTTATTCCAATGTTGCTAAACTAAAATGTCTCTGCTGTACATTAATAGGCACACTTAAATAATGTGCAGATTTTTTTCTAAAATTCATAAACAATAGGCATGTGCCCAAAGACATACTTAGGTGAAGGTTGCTAAAATACTTCCATCGTTGTTTGCTATCTATGTGAAGTGATACTAATTTTGTACCACTACAGCCAGAAAACTTCCTCTAGTTGTTCTCTTTTTCTACACTGGAACTCCCATCATGCAAAAGTCCTCTTCCCATCCAGAAAGTAGATTCAAATTTGAAGTTATTTAACTGTCAGGTTTTCTGCAGCATTTCAATATATTTTTTAATTCCTAAACTTATCCTTATTTAAAAGTTTTTTGTTGGCTAAACAAAGTTACAGTATAAAAGGTTTTACAATATATAAGTTTACTGAATAGAAGCATTCAAAAATTTATTTTTAATTGAAAAGAAAAACTGAAAACTTGCAATCAAGTAATTTCTTCTAGCTCTAAGAGTTCAACAGTAAAAAAAGAAACCTAATTCACCTGTAACTACCATATAATACAAACACTATCTTAAGCTCTTGACTATTCAAAACACAGCTGTTTTGGATCCTTCCTCAACTGGATTCTTCGTGAATCCTCAAAATAAAGAGAAAAAAGTTTCTTACTCTTTAGGACAGTGTCCACTTGCTTGAACAGCTTCCAATATGGAGACAATTGTGGAGTACTTAAAAGTTTGAAAAATCCTATGTTGAAGAGAAGGAAAAAACATATATAACTAAATATACATTCACCAGATCTACGATACATTATTCTAAATATAAATTATAAGAAATACTTCAGATAGTGGAAGAACCACTGATGATTATACTAAGTGCCAAAAGAGAAATACAAAAGGAACTTAAAGCTTTCTTAAGAAGCAAAATGGGATCTACCTCTACAGATTCTCAAATAAGCTATATTGCATGTGAACTTTTAATTACATAAATATATATATGTGTATATACCTGTTAAATGAGATATGGTAAAAAAATGTTCTGTAAGTCTCCTTCTTCGGAAGACAGTCTTAATGCTTGCTTTTAAATCTTGAATTGGGAAAATTCACTGATATACAACAAAGCCTAAATAGAACCAGAACTAAATCTGTTATAAGCATGCCATATGTATAAGCATACATATTAAGCTATCTTAGGAAGTTTTTTTAAAATTATCTTCCACAGCCCAACTAATATAGTTTCTCCATAAAATACTTAAAGAAAAATACACATTTCCCTAAGTGCACATGGATTTCCTTATGTTCTTCATGGAATCCTAAAGCATTACTGTTACTAACAAAAAATTTTTAACAACAGTAATCTTTCTCATTTTGACACTAAAACACAGACTTCTATACACATCAGTGTAACAGAAAATAAACTATTAATTTCAATTAGTTCCAAATAACCACTTTATCCCAACTTCTATTTTTTAAAACATCACGTAAATTTAATAAAACAATTTAGTTTTGTACAAAATCCTTGTGTGCTTTTATGGCTTCAGTCTTTGCAAATACCCTTTAGAAAATTTAACAGCAGCAGTTTAAGAAGTTATTATTTTCAACCACCTTCTTTCACCTGCCAGAGGTTATTGCCTTCAAAGCACAGCCTGCAGAGCAAAACATGTACGTGTGCGTCAGCTGCTTCAGTGTATAGTCTCCCAATTTAGTTTTAACCCTTCCTCTCGTTAGTTTAAACAAGCCCATTAAACTCTGCATTAAAAATGGCTGAGGCGTATACATACATTCTATTTTGTAATTTATATTTCATGGGCATTAATTGCAACAAAGGGACAATAATAATACAGAGAATGACAATATCTTAATTTGCTACAATTGATTGTGAGCTAGAAAGATACCAGAAGTTTGGAGAATCTTCTTGAAAAGAACAAAGTTTATCCCTGAGTCAATTTATTTTAGTGAAAATAACTGTTAAGTTCAGGGGTTTTGGCCACAAGACTACTGAAGGAAACTATACTATTAATTAGTTCTGCTCTTTAAACATTATTGCGATTTTGCTTCTCCACAGTGTACCTGTGAAGACTTCCATAAATTTCAGGACTTCAGTGAGTTCCTGCTTATTTTTCTAATACAGATAACAAAATTTCCCAATGTTCCTTTTCTTCAGGTTTGAATACCACTAAAACCAACTTTTTTTCTTTAAAAGATCTGCCCACAAATCTTAGCGTATCTGTATGTCTCTTTTTACCCTCTTTAGTTGTCAAAAGAGTTTGAATATATTCACTGTAACTTATTTGTAACGTACAGTTTACTTCTGGTCACTAGAAAGACAGTTACATGGGCTTCCTTATAAGTTTAAGAAGAAAATCCTCTTGGTGCTGTTCAGATTTTGGATGTAAGCATTATAGGGTTTCTATAGTTTTGTCATAAATTTCAGCATTACACCTTAAATTAGACATACAAAATATGTTTCTGAATTCGGGTATCTTTCCTGAGGAACTACATTGCCATTTTAAGATGTAGAGAAACATTTGCATTGAAAACCAGAAAAAAGCCTTCTCATTTTCACGTGGCCTAAACCAAGATTTCATTACAAACCATCAGAGACAAAAGACTTCACAGCATAGCCCTCTTTCAATTCACAATGTGATAATACACTAACTTCCAACAACTCTCAGGTTCTAGCCCGATAGGCATCTTTGTGAACTACTGCAAGTTTATAATCTGGAAGTACCAACTAGAACAACGCAAAGGATCATGTCTGTTTTACAGAAGATGCCTACGGATCATGATCTAGGAGTACAGGCCAACAGTTGTGAAGACTTGACACTGACAGAGAAGTCTTCTCTGTGAAGATTTGGAAAAAAAGAGCACAATTTCAAGTCTTGACACAACCAGATTAGGATACCACGATAGTACTCTACTGAACAGAACAGGTTCATACTAAATTAGCTGGCATAAGGAGTTCCATCTATAACAGAAGTCTATACCTTTCAGAGAGGCTGCATACAATTTTTCTGTTTTTTAAAAAACTATTTCTAAGGAAATTTGATATGGAAGTTTTTCAAAAAAGTCACTCGCAAGCACATATTAAGCAAGACACTCCGAGTTTGTGACTTGTTCAACATACTCTTCTTAAATTAAGAAATCAGTTAAAACTGGTAACTCAAGTAAAACATTTTCATGGCTTCCAGCACATTCAGGCCATGTTCCTGAATTCACTTGCACTAGACAGACACTCAGACTTCTACTGTAACATTAATACTCTGCCACAAGAGTCTGACAAAGTGGAATTTTAAAAAACTTCCCCCAGTGAAACAGGACAATACTCATCTGTCCCTCCAGGGTATCTATGAATTAATTCTTAAAAACTTACCTAAAAAACTAGCTCTGAAGGTAAATTTTAGGTTAGCTTCTGAAAACCAGCAAAAAATACTTTCAAAAACTACATGCTGAAGCCAGCAACACCATATTCTGTGGAATCAGGCCCATTGTCTTACCTAATGCTGTTTTTAATGTTGGTGGAAGCCACTAACTACAATGGCTTTACTACAGGTTAACTGAAAACAAAAATATATCCTATTTAATTCTCAGATTTCTTCTAACATATGGAATATCAGATGGGTAGATTTTCATGCCATTATACAGATGTAATCTTTCTGAAGCTTAAAACCTTCTTCATTAGGGTGTTAAGTATCAAGTACAATAAAATAATTTACTCTTCAAAAGCCACTTGCAGAATAAATTTTAGAGGAATTCCTGAATTTTAGTGACCAACAAAACAGTGAACCAACCTTTTAATACTGCTCATGCAACACAAGGAAAAGCGCCCAAGAATGTATTGCAGAAGGAAATAATTTGGTAACCAGAGTTACTACATTTTCTAATATGACTCAGATAAAGAACAAAGTCAAAATTACCATTTGTCTTCAGAAAAAGGATGGGAACATTTTTCCATCTTCCTGCAAATTTTAACTGTGGATTTAAGATTAAAACAAAAACATGTACCTTAAAAAAGAAAGATGTATGTACACTGGCAGCCTAAAGACATTAATATTTGATATCTCTTCGGTAATCTGTGTGAATGAAATTGAAGATCTCAATGCATTTGCTCACTGACAGATGCCATATCACACCAATATATTTCTGCTGAATTCTGAGTTTAAAAAAAATGCTTCCTCCCTTGTAACTTGTTTCTTGCAGCTTAGTAAGTAAACGTAACATAGGCAGCACTGAAAGGGAAACTCAGTTCCAAGGTGCTGCCAAAAGTAGTCTTTTACTTGATCACTAAAACTCGTTTTAAGAAGTAGCTGTGTATCCATCTGAATACTACTATATATACATTTTGAAGGTACTACTAAGATGCTAATGTTTCTGAAGTCAAGCTATAGCTTCACTAACCACATTGTTAAGAAGCGTTTGATTTAGAGCTGGTCTTCTGCAAGTTTTCAACACTGCAGTTACCCAAAAACATGGTCATTGTAAACTACATTATACTTTTTTCAAGTAATACTTTAGAAAAAAACACTGCTTAAAAAAATCTCTCCTCCCCACACTGTTGTAAATAAGAAAGTCGCATGTTCAGCCTGTTTGATTTTTGGCCAGCGCTCTCTCACATTTATGAATTGGCCAGACGGATAAAATATGAGAACCCTGCCATTCCTTCGGCCAAAGCAAAAGCTGCAAACTCTTTCTGGTGGTTGTTGTATCAGCAAAAGGATTACTTCTTAGCATCATAGTTTCTT
>NW_008824414.1:4305525-4308588 GCF_000699105.1 Pygoscelis adeliae | reverse complement strand
CACTAGAAAACAGAATGAGAGTACACTACATGAGCCCGAGCTAGCGTGAGATTTCTAAGTGTTCGTTAAGCTCACAGCTCCGTAGTTTGATAGAACCGAGACCATTAAAAGGACAAATAAAGATAGGTCAGCGGAAGAATAGAAAGTATCCACAAAACTAGTTTGAGTGCTAAGGGTTACCGGATTTCAGTTAAACACAGAAAAATATTTCAACTGAATGATTTATGAACATAAGTACCAAACGCTACTGAGAATTTAGTTCATATATATAGCAGTGGAAAGAAGTAGAATATTGCAATCCAGTGATGAATAGAATCATGCCATTCGACTCCATCAGATCCAACTTCTCCTCATCCTAAATTGCATGAAAAGTATCAAAGACAGACAACGATGCAGTGTTTGGACACTTATTTCTACAAGATATGAAAGAAAAAAATGCACTGTAAGGCATCCTGACCTTATATTATAAAACATATAATTGTCCAGCTTACCTGTACTTTTGAAGTGTTTGAAGGATACATATACTTTAATTATAGGGAAAATTTGTATTGTAAAATTGTAACATATACCCCCCCAAAAAATAATCTTACAATTAGCCCCATATAAAGCAAGGAAGAATGAAAGTACATCTATTTACTTTATGGATTGCACGAACAAGGCAATTTTAAAGCAGCGTGTCAATCTTTTTGTTTTAATCTGCCCACATCACTAACTTGTCTCTCATAAAAGGAAACAAATGAACAATGCCTGTTTTAGGGCCTCTATAGTCTCTTAGTAGTGGTTCATGTCATACATCTTTTAGATAACATCACTAAAAACGCTTTTTAAAAACCACACTGTGCTTTCATCAACATTTCTCCATGACTGAATTCTTGGACTAATCTTCAGGAGCATTTAGCACCAGCAGCTGATGTGAAATGAGTAGGTGCTGAGATTCCTCAAAATTCTTGAAAAATTGTGAGACTTAAAATTCCAGTTCTTTTTACAGTAAAAATGAAAGCTTTGCTCAGAGTGAAATAAGTTCATAACTCTTCATCATGAAGAGCAGCATAAATTCTTATAAATTGAACTACTTGGTTAAATGCAAACAAGTTAGCACAAACTAAACCAGCGCAGATGCATTGTAACTACCTGTGTGCCTGCCCTTATCATCTTATAAATGCAAAGCAAATTGATGTAGCTTACCCACCAATACGGAAAGAGAAAGCTACTTCACATTTACTTTAAGGTTAGAGAGTTCACAATGGGCAGTAACCAGAGTTGTTGATACCTTAAGTTCACATCCTACCTTACTTCCCACTAACTTCTGTGTGCCCTTGATTTATACACAGGGCCTGACCTGAACTGGTTAACTTTCAAGAACACGTATATTAATTTTTGCTCTTTGGTTTACAGAAACTGGTCATTGAAGTCCATGGCGCTTTGGAAGTTTCATCTGCCAGATGCAGGAACAATGAAAAAGTCATTCTTAGTTGGGGGTGTGAGGGGCTGGGGGTGTGTACAGACTTTGTGAGTAGGTAAACCCAAAAGATACTAATTGCTATTCATTCTTTAACAGTTAACAAGGTGTAAGACAGGAATAATTATTAATTTTAAAATATTTACCTTGCGAAAGAAACTAGCAAAAAGTTGATCTATGCACCAATAAATTAAAATTCAGAGCCAGGCTAAAAATCCAGATATTGCTCAAAGATGACTGAATGTTAATATTCTGCCTTGAATGCTAAACATATTTATATTTGCATACAAATGATTAATTATTTCACCTTGTTTTACATGTATTTTACCTCACACCTGCCAAATGGGAACTTGATGGTGTCAAATGACACAGGTTTAAAAACAGATGCAGAGAGCTCTTACAACTGATGGGCCTAGTCTTCCTGAGAGAGGAGGATTACTTTTTATGGCTACTTCTTACAAAGTCTCAAAAAAGACACAAGAGGAGAACTAGAAACCTTATCCCTTTACACAGATTGTTATTTTGTCCCCCATGAGCACACATTATAACACTAAAGGGTTCAGATCTCTTCTACGTAAGAGAGGGAGACTGAGCTGTATTTTCTCACACTGATGAAGTTAAACAACTTCCATGAACTGAAGGAAGTTTTGAGTTGCTAAAGAGTCAAGGCACTTATGATACAAAGACAGTGAGAAGCGCAAACCATTTCTTATGAACCAAAAGTGTATGCATCAACCTCAATATCAAAGCTACACAGCCAAATGAGAGAATTCTGGACTCTCTTCACCTGGTTTTTATCCCTGTTCACAAAAACTTGTGAAGAGGTTTTAACTTTTCACTGGTTTAAGCCTCAGTAGGAAATAGAATCAAGATGCATGCCACCTATCCACCCAGTGCTATATACATACAGTACTGAGGTAGCCTCAAAATCCTCTCCTTGTCATCCCTGAAGGAAGTCAGCTTGCAGCCCCCTACCTGGAAAATGCCAGTCCATAAATTCCAACCTTGCACTTTCTCTGCCAAGTCCCTTTTTAAGCCTCCACCCATGCAGCGGGAACCTGCGGCCACGCGCCACCGGTTCTCCTCACCCCAGAAGGACAGCAGACCGCATGCCCATCTCCATCTCTCCCAGACACACCTCACCCAAAGCCAGCCCTCCCCTTCCATACTCCTTTTCCCAGCTCCCACGTTTTCTGCTGTTGCGGATCCAAGCTAGCGGGCTGCCAAACTCGGCTCCTCTTTTTCCTACTGCTTCACTTGCCCTGGGAAATTATTTTAACTCCTCCCTCTGCCCACCTCTACTATCCTGCCTAGCGAGAAACCAGGTCTAACATTCCCACTCTTCTGCCTGGGAGGGTGCCACATCCCTTCCCTGCCACGCAGCCCCCTTCCTAAGCGACGTACGGTGGCTGGGGATATTCTTGCCCTACCTTCCCCCACCCAACCCTTTCCTCCCACTGCCACCTTCTCGCTGGGGGAGAGAGGGACATCCAACCTCTTCCTCAGACTTCCCTGAGCAGGAGACCAACCCTCTTCCCTTCGCCCTGCCATCTTCTTACCTGAAAGAGGCCAGGGACAGGACGCCCAGCCTCTCCCCCACCCCG
>NW_008824414.1:4292483-4303709 GCF_000699105.1 Pygoscelis adeliae | reverse complement strand
CGTCGGCCGACGTGCATGCGATCGTTCGCTTTATTAAAATATCTGGGGTTCGTTTAACACCTCCACTCGAGATACAGCTTGTGAGTTAGCTGTGACTCTCTGCCCCTCTCCAGCGAGAGCCTGCGTGACCGGGATTTCAGTTAACCTGACCTATTGATGGCACCGCCGGGTTTTTCATTGAAGCCCAAGTGCTAGCAGGGAGAGCAAGGAGAATTCCTGCCTTTCACAGGTAAATAAAGGCGGACACCAGACAGGGCGAGCACAACCTCGGGCGCACCGTACCAAGCCATGTTCGAATGGATCGCTTGAATGTGCTAACAGGGCACGTACATTCCTACAAAGTTAACTATAAGCCTTTCCCTTTGCTTTTACATAATATTTTTTCAATCATGTAAAGCAAAATGCATTAAATGCCAAGTACGGATTTCAAGATCAAAATTTAGAAGTAGCAGTTAACAAAGAAACACATTCATGTTATCTGAAGTAACTTTTAAAGAGTTTGGAGCAATAAAGTTGTTACAGGACCCATTTCCCTGTAGCAGGAGACCAGGGGAAAGAGCTGGAGGCGTGAGCTGCTAGCATGGTTGAAAGGAGAATCACTGAAGGGGCTTGCTTGCAGTTTTGTCTATAGTGGCATATAAATAGAGAAAGCTCTTTAGGTGAGCAGTTACATAACTCTTGCTGAGTTGACCTAAGGACTAAATTAAGAATTCCAGGCACACAAGAGAACTCTTGATCAGTTATCTACACTTGGGATATTGTGCCTGGGAGGACTATATGCACAGAGGTAATGAGAAATCTCATCCTAAGGCTTCCTTCTGTACTTTGCTAGCAGGGAACCAGGGATATACTTCCAGTTCTCTCCAACCTATTGCTTTTATATTTAGGATATCATTATAAAATAAGAGTTTGCCATTATAGCCAGTATCAGACTTCTTGTACATCTTATATGCTTAATTATATATTATAATACATTAATTGATTTCAGGGTTTCATAAATAGCTCAACTGAACTTCTGTAGGTGCAAGCATAAGGTAGGTTCTTACTCAGCATTAGTTCAGAAGACAAGCCTTTAAGCAAGCTACTTGAATGTTTTAGCTTTACAGCACCTTTGTCTTTCTCACTACCTCTTAATTCCTTCACGGCTAAAACTTTAATCTTGCTCTCAGACTGTTCAGAAGGACTACTGTTAACAGTTATGCTTAAGTTTCTGTATCAACTTTATTCTTTTAGCCAGCCCTATAGATTTTCCTTCTTTCTAACTTCCCTTTCTCTCACTAACAATTGAGAGCAACTTTAAAAAATGAATATATCTGATTTTTTTTCATCCTAGTGGTTTCTAAAAGAAAATATATCTTCTCAAACCTCCATAGAGAAAGAAGCAAGTATTTTTATGGAAAAAAGGCAGCCTTCACCTTTTTATTAGAATTAGCCAGCCAATTGTAGTACTTCCTTAATAAAGCTATCAACGCTATTGTAATATTGTGAAGGGCCCTCAGCTGTAGATAGTGTGAATGGTAATGTCATAAGTTGAGAGCACAGGCTTAGAATGATAAATCACATGAATGGCTGAAAACAGGATCATGCGACTGGTTATTCTGTTGCTCAAAAGGACATTGAATCTTGTGAACACTTAGAGTCTGGATGGATCCTCTTAGAATTTAGAAAAAAAACCAGGTTGCTTAAATGTACAGAATTAAATGTTGATTTTTGTTTTGGGCTTCATTTTCTTAAACATGTCAATATCTTAATCAGTTTCGGAGATTGCTTTTGCGGAGTGTTACATTTTCTTTCCATCAAAACTTCTGCCGCTTTATATCGCCACCCTGAAATCCTACTATAGTTTCAAACAACTGTAATTTTAGCAGGTTTAAACTTCTGCCACTTTATATCATTACCCTGAAATTCTACTATTGTTTCAAACAATCATAATTTTAGCAGGTTTTATATATTTTATGAGATCTTTGTTTTCTCAGCACCACTACTTCACAATGTAATTATATTGCCTTGATCCATCTCAGCATACAGATAGCTTTTAAAATGTTGGGTTTGGTAAGAGTGGAAGAATACTGTGTCCCTCCCCTCCTTTATTTTCCATAAATATTTTTCTTCAGATGTCCCATGTACAACAGAGTTAGAACACATGCATTTTTTATGTTTTTTACTCCCACGGAACTATAGCAATTTATTCTGCCTTAGGATTTACCACGTGTGTGCCTTGTAACACATTGTAGCCTATAGAGGGGGAAGTCCCGTGTACTCAAAACAAGGGCATTCATCCTTTATCCTTCTGTGAGTGTGGGATAAAATTTTCCAAGAAAAAACAACAGAGGAAATCGGTTGCTGCACTTGCCTGGTTTCCTGTACTTTGATTATCCATGGAAGTTGCTGCAGGGGTATTGAGGTCAGGGCTGGAATGAAGTTCACATGCACTGAATCAGCTGCTGAGATTCCACTGTTGCCACAGTGACTGCTTTGATCCTTCTCAGTAGCCACTCTGTGTGACTTGGGAACGCAAAGAGCAGCTGTCTGCCCAGATTGCTGCTATTAGAGCAGCTCTTCATGCGTCTTTGTAGACGCGCTCTAAAAGCCTGGCAGGAATCTGTGATGCAGGTGAAGACTTGTAGTGCCATGCAAACCCGGCCATTGAGGTGTTTTGGCTGCTTGGTGCATTGCCTCTGCAACCTGCAGCATGAATAGGGAACAAAACACTTTCTCTAGATGACTTTTGGAGCCATTGACAAGTCTGCAAGGTGAGGGTAAGCTCACATCATTTTACCTCTGACTATATTCAAAGTCATAGGTTCCCATACAGTTCAAACTGGGGACCTCTGCTTGGTTTTGTTTGTGCTGTTGGCTGGCATTTTGTAGGTTTGTTTGATCTGGAGTATACACTGCAACTCCTGCAAGGAGCAGCTATGCTGTACACCTGCAGATGTGAAACACTGCAGATGCAAAGTAGGTACATGGAAGCAGATGGTTTCTCTCATGGCCTTGCAGAGGCAGATGTAAGCCACGGTATGGTTATAAATCATTTTAGATTAGGACAACATTTAATTCTTTTGACTCTGTGTGTGGGAACAATTGCGTCCAAGGGTATGGATCAGAAAGAGAGGCTGGAATTCTGAATATAGAGCTTTCATATTGTGATAAACAACTACAAATAAAAATCTGATTGCTAATTAAATTTGCAAGTAATCTACTTTGTAAGATGGAAATCTCTTGGCAGCTAGAATGCTTTACTCTCAGGATGATATGTCCTAAAAGTTTACCTGGCAGCTGAAAACTACTGATGTAAACAGAGTAAACCTGCAGTGAGGATATCAAAATACCGATTTCTAAAACTGCTTCCGTTGCTGTTTCCTCAAACACCTACATCTGTAGTTTGATTGTCTGCTTGCCACAATGACAGCCACAAGTACGCTGTTAATTGATAAAACCATAATGATAGTACTAAAATGAAGTCTCATGAAATAGGCAGCATGAAAGGAGAACATTTTAAATCTGAACTTACTGAAAAAGTATTTTTTTACTAAATCACATTTTCATTAAGAAATCTAAAAAGCGTATTTTTTAGGGGATTGCTGGCAGTAACCAATTTTAGGTTTTGGCCAAGGTTTGCTGCATTGTCTTTTGAGTGAACAGAAATTCTTAATCTTGATAGGCTGAGGCCAGTTTGTGAATCTGGGTGCTGAGACTTTAGGAGATTTGTGAATTGGCGTTTACAGTGTAGTCTCTAAAGATCACGTTCAAAGAAAGGTGATACAGACCTCTTCTAGGCACTTGTGCTAAGAAAAAAGTAGCCCTTTAAGGCCAGAGTTGGAGGTTTTGATGACCAGGTGGAGCACAAGGCTGAAGGTCACCTGACTTTCTTTGGGCTACATAAGACAACACTGAAGCCTTACTGTAGTTTTCTGTAGGGCGGTTGAATGTGGAGGAGTTTTCAACAGAGAAGGAAGCTGTAAAAATAACAGGTAAGAGCTTTTATTAAAGTATAAATATGTTGGAGATTTTATGCTGTAAAGTCTAGGGGAAGCCTGGCAGTAGCTTAAGCCATCTGATAGTGGGGTGAGTATTTTGAGTTGTTCTAGCAAGTAGGATGCTGAAAGTGAAGGTAGTAGTTAGAGCCTTTTAAAATCGTATCTTTCTTGTTTTGATCTTCAATTCTCTTCTGTTTGTTTCCATCTATAGAGACTGAATGGATATGCTATTGCTTGTTTTTTGAATGTAGAGCTTAGAGTGAGTGTAGAATTCTGTTTGAAGTTTTGTGCTGTTAAATACTCTTTACCAGGATTTATTTACTGTAGGACTATTTGTGTTTATTGTTTCTGGGTTGGCTTTAAAGGTTGCTGGAGTTGGGAACTGCTTCTGGACTTTGGGAAATCTAAGATATTCTTAAGTAAGGACTAAGTAGCTCTTATGAGGAGGAGAAAGGAGAGGGATAGTATATGATGGATTTGAAGTAGAAGTGTACTTTTTGGTTTTTAATAAAAAAACTTTTCTGGAGGTGTCTGGCTCCTGACTGTGAGATGGTAATGGGTCTCCTACTAGAACTGAATTCTGTTCTCTGCTGTTGTTTTCCTTTGCTTTTTTTCTTTGATAGTAGGACATGCAAAGAGCTGTTTTTAGGTGTTGTGAGACTGTCTACTGGAAGGGATATTTGAGTAGTTATAGCCCCAGGTTTTTTTTGTGAAGAGGGATAGAGGATTAGTGGTAACTTCTCCCTGTTGAAGGCTTTTTGGTGCTCTTACTCATGTGAAAGTGCTAAGTACACACTATGGGAAAATGAGTTATATGTTAATGATTTGAAGCCTCTGGTAAAAGTTTGGTAAGGAGTGGGAAGAAAGGGCAGTATTAGTGTGGAGCTTTATCTAATTCTAAATACTAGATAGGGAAACACTTCAGTTAAGACAGAGGTTTAGAAACTCTTCAGGTAGCTTGAGTGTACAAGATGAAATGTAAGAGTAAGTTACTAGTTTCTCAGCCACTGTATTCTGAGACTGTAGTAGAGAAGGAACTGTCCTGAAGGAAAAGCAAAATCAGAGTCAAGAACAGCTGCTCTATAAATAGGGTTACTAATCATAATCAATAGGCTTGTGGGACTTGCCCTTGTGGCTCTACTAAACTTGTTAGGGTTCTAGCTTCAGGACTGTTTTGCAGTCCAAATTTAGCTGTAAAATCAGGTAGTAGTGTTGTAGCCCCTTAAACTTGTCAGAAAACATAGTAACTTATGAGTACTGGTATGATCTATGTACTGGATTCTTTTAGGCATCTCTGAAAATTCAGCTAGAAATACTGTTTTATGTAATGTGGAGGTCCATGTTAGTATGCATAGTGTCATCAGTTGTGAGCAGTGTGTGAAGTAAATCCCTAAAATGTGTTAATGTAGTACTTTGGTGTAAAATGCTGTTTGTTTCCTGACTCTGTATGAAGTGTACTGCCACAAAACAGGCAGCAAACTGTTAATATTTATTGTATTATACTTTACTCTTAATTCCCTTTTACTCTTTATGTAATACCAAGCCAGTGAAATAAACCCTGGAAATTTACTTGTTTCCTATAGTGCAGTGTGTGTGTATTGCCTCACGAGAGCCCTATTGTCACAGGTATGTGTCTGAAGAGTTTGGGTTTGATATCTTTGTGTGAGGCATTCATTTATCTGATGTGACTTATAAAGCAGAGCATGATTGAGCTCAAAACCAGCTGTACAAGACTAAGCTTTCTGTTACTAAGAAAGCTTCTGCTGCCCTCCTGTGGTCTTTGTATAGATATATTTTTGCTCTGAAGCTATTAGAACATTAATTTTCCTTTAAAGCTGAATTTTTAGCTGCCAGTAAAGTTAAAGATATCCTTATTCTGGTAGGCAAGAGCTAATGTTACAGGGTAGGGAATATTTTTCTATGATAAAATTACTGGCTTTCTGGATGACAGGAGAGCAGTGGATGTCACTTATCTCAACTTTTGCAAAGCTTTTCACACTATCTCCTGCAATATTCATATGTCCAAGTTAGGACTTTATGCTCTGAATGGGCAGATAACCAGATGAATGGAAACTGGTTGGATGATCAGGTGTGGGGAGTGTTTAATACTCTATACAAATGCTGGTAACAGACGGAATACCACAGGGATCAGTACTGAGACTAGTTCTGTTTAACATCATTATCAATTGCTCAGGGGACTTTGCAATCAATTGCTCAGAGGAGTTTGCAGGTGACACAAAAAAGGGGGAGGACCAGTTGACATGCTCAATGACAAGACTGCCATTCAGAGATCTAGACAGGCTGGAGGACTGACAGGAACTTGCTTTCCTGAAGCTTGTTTTCTAATACCAGATCCCTAGAATGTCTTCAGATATCTCCTCTGTTATCTTGAACATGTTCAGAAATTTGTTTTGTAAATCTAAATAATGTAACATGCCAAACCAACTAGTCAACTTCTTGTCTGAGAAATGTGGGTTATCATTGGTTGCTTTACAAAACTTGTAATGAAACTATGAAGCAGTGATTCAATCTCTTGTCTGTGTTGGCTTCAGTGAGAAAACCTCAAATTTGCACTGAGGTAATAGCCAAGTAATCATGAACCTGAAAACGAGGATGTGTTCTTTGTAATTCTGTGTTGTTAAGTTAGACTAAAACTCAACTGCTCTTAGACAAATTCTAAAATTAATTCTAACTTTTTTGGTGTCTGTCATGCAATGCATTTTTCAAGTGAACCATCTTCCCTTTGCTTTGAACTTGGTATATGTAGAAGCAAGATCTGCAGTTCAAGACCTGTGTAAAATAGATTTGGTACTACGTAAACTTCATCAGTACTGTATAGCTTGTGCAAATTGTTGTCTTGTGAGTTCCTAAGGTATCATAGTAACTGCTAATACTACTGAATTCTGTAAACTGTGTAGTTGAGCACTTAAAATATATGCACTGCAGTAATCAACTTGGATAATCTGCTTTAGACCAGAAATCTTGTTGGCTGTGTATAGTACACCTCCAGAGTGGCTGGGGGTGTGTGACTGCTGCGCCTGCCGTACAATTTTCAGTAGGGTACTAGTTGTAAAACTTCTAAACCAAAGAAGTTTTACATCTGTGTGCCCCAAAGTATCTTCCCTTGAGGACTGATTTGAGGTAAACTGTGTGGGATTCAGCAGTCATTTGGCTAAAGTGATTTAGGCAATCCCTAGTAAAGCCTGAGTACTCTTAAGAGCCACGCAAGCAGGCTGCAGCCGTTCGGCTCATCTGCAGTACTGAAACTGTCCAAGAGGGAGCTGAAGGCAGAACAGAGATGTGGCTGCCTGCCAGTGTTTTTAGAAAGTCACAGGAGAGAGGTTTTGTTTCATTGGAGTTTTGCAGCAATTTGGACCCGTGTGCCTAAATTCAGTTGAAATAATTCTTTGGATCTGGGCCTAAACAAATGAAGTTCCTTTGGACCTTGACTCTCTGGGCTGAAGTCAAATATTTAACATCTGCTTACAAGTGATTAGTTAATGTGGCAAGATGAACTTTTAAAGACTTGCGAATGTTCTGCCTTGCATTTCTTGTGTTAAGCTTCATTTCTGTGGAACTTTACTAGTCATGAAGTGTAAGAATATGGTGAAATTAACTTAAAGGCCTTTTTAAACATTACCTGTGGAAACCTTACTGAAACAGTAATGCACAGCTTAGCCTACAGGTGATTGTCTTTGTTCAGTGGTTGACTATTACTGCATACAATAAACCAGATCTATGCAAGGGAAATGAGAAATTTGAGTCTCTTAGCAAAATAATTATTGGCAGATAACAGTGTCACTTTTCAGAAAGTTAATTAACAGGTACTTCCTAGGCAACAGAATCAGTTGTATGGTACTGTTTCTAGTCCTTCTGTGTCACTTGTTTAGTTTTCTATTGGTGCCATAAAACTTCAGTAAATTTTCAGATATCTGTAATTGATCTTCTATTTCGTAATGCTGTGGAATACAAAAATTGACCTTGGGATGACTGAGACTTAAAGTGCTGACTTCTAGCTACCTTCTAACTGTAGTTCACTAAAAATGAATTCTTAAATATTTGTTCTATTCAACTAGCCATGCATTGCCTGTATAGACTTTTACTACCATCTTCTAATTATTCCCCATGGACATCTAGGAATTAGGATTGCATTTTGGCTATACTGGGTTTGATTGTTCAACTGCTTTTATTCTTCCTACTAGGAACTGTTTTCCCTCCAGTCTTTGTCAGTCTAGTTATTTAACACTTAAATTGTAGAAAGGCTTCTTGAGTGTGTGTGTGCATGCATTTGTTTTGTGGGTTTTTCCAGTAGCACGTAATAAAAGAAGATTGTGATCCATGATAATGGCTCCAAGAAACTGGTTTTTGTTTTTTCCTATTTGGAAGTTGGGAATAACGAAATGAGTCTATTTCTGTTTTTACTGAGTTCAGTGGAATTTAAATATTCTTTCATTTTTTTTATAAACACATCTTTATCAGTTTCAGAACAGTTAGATGGAAGAGGTGTGTATGTATACATCTCTAAAGTGCCATGCTTCTACTTAAAAAGGCAGTTTGTAGCACAAATGCTGCCCAACCCTCACAATATTAATGCTAAAACTACTTCTGCAAAATGAGGTTTGACTGCTCACAAGAGGGCACTGCAACTTTACTGTTCTGCACATTATTGTGAGATACAAGCCTTGCCATGAGATCTAGCAACAGAAGGGGAAATAATATTGTCACTCTCCAACATGATTCATTTTAAAACTAAGCTCTTATCAGTATCATTGCCAACTCTTTTTTAAAAATAGAAATTAAATTATTGAAAGTAATGCAGAAATTTGAGTTGAGAGCTTTGAAATTGAATGTCCTTTTATCACCTTCAGGGTCAAAGTAGTGTAGCTGGTGATGACTGAGTAAGGCAAGCTACACAAAGAAATCTGATGTCATTTAAAAAAAAAGACTGACCATAATAAACTAATTTATATACTTAGAAAGCCTTGAGAGTCATTAGACAGCTCAGTAGGCAAGTCATCGTAAGAGGAGTGTTCACTTAGTAAAGATTAATTATAGCCTCCAGCATATCAAGTTTATTATGTCCAATATGTATGGCAAACAGCTGGAGGAACATGTTAGTCTTTACACTTCATAGTGTTCTCTTGCCTCAAGGTCTGACTCCTGAAAGAATAATTAGTTGTTGTGGGAGAATTGTTCCTAATTCTGCAATTGTTTTTTGGTGTGTATTTAATTCTGTGCTTTAAGTAAAACAAAATGAAAGCATTGGGTCTGATACTGAAGTTGTTAATACATAACTTTTTAGATAGTGTCTGAACTGTAAAGCAGAGTCCTTTTTTTGTATTGGTTACCTTTAATCCACACATTCATTGGATTTAAACTTCTGGTCTAGAATGGTTTTTCTCAGTGGAAATATGAAAGACTGGCAAACCTTAACTGCCTGGACTGTTAGGGTCTACCTGCTGAAGAAATGTATTATAACAAGCTGGTTTTACAATTTTCTGTAATGGCTCTTTCACTTCTGAAATTAGTTCCCATTGAATGACATAGAAACTCATGAAGTCTAAGTTACGAAAAAGCATGTATCACTGAATAGACAAGGCAGGTTTGGAACAAAATTGTGTGAATAGCCAAAGGGGTCATAAAAATCTACTGAGGAAAAACTGTACTTTATGTTATAATGTTTTATTATATGCTTTTGAAAAAGCATATATGCTATAGGATTATGACCCAAGCTGGGGGGTGGGGGCTGGTAAAAGCTAATAGAGGCATCCGAATATACAATGAGAAAAAGATTACTGAAGAAGTGAATAAGAAATGGTGTAAGGTGCTTCAGTAGACTAAGGAAAGCTTCTGATAGCAAAATGAATTTAGGATTTCAAGAACAGGATTTAGCTGAAGAATTTAAATTTGCTTTTTTTATGCAGTGCTCTGAAGGTAATGTCAAAAAGGAAGGTAATTCTTGGTTTAAACAATAAGAACTTCATATTGGTGAGAGGCAGGGACAATTTTGTGTTTTGGAAGTTAAGACAACTGAGCTGTCAGGATGGACTTGTTACAGTACAGTTTTGAAATAGGGGGAGAGCAATTTTTCTTAAATAAAATGCCAAGATAGATAATGCATCAAGAACAGATAAGTCACTGGGTGGCTAGTTGAGTCTCTTTTTTTAAAATGTTGTATGACTGCTGTCCATGGCACGTGAGTGTGACTTAGTAAATTAGATGTGAACCTATGTGGGAAGGAATAAACCACAGCAGTGTATTCCAGTACACTTGCAAATCTATGTGATGACACTGCTATGGTCTAAATTGAAAATATTAACCAGACGGAATACTTTACTCCTTAACTTACTCCTTATGAAGAGCTACTAAGATGATTAACAATCAGTTGTGTGAGGACTGGAATCTTAATTCCAGCTAATGAGCCTATTTTGCAAACAGAGCCTCATGCTCTAGATTTGGAAGTTCTGCTTCAGCAGCTTGTCCAATGATACTGTTAAGCTTGGACTCTGTCACTGTGCTGACCTGTGAAGTGGACTGTTTCAAAGTGGAGTTAGAAAGAACTTTAAACAACAAATTAATTCAGAAGTCCTTTACTTGGTTTATTTGGCTGTTAAACCCTTCCACTTGGAACAAGAATCTCTGAACCCTATTAGTGAAAGCATTTATTTCTTAACTGGAGCTGATAGGCAACCTTTTTCAGCACTTGTATGAAAAGTGGTCTTTAAAGCTGAAATAGCAAACTTTGAGTTTTTTTATGTACCCAACATTCTTGTTAATGATAATATTAGGAAGATATTATTGGAATTTTGTATTTCAAGTCATAAATGGCCCTACAGAGCTCAGGAACTGCTGTATTTGACAAGCTTGAGGGGAAAATAGTCAAGTTGTCTGAACTTGTTCACATATGTTTAAATATTGCTGTATTCATTTGATGAATTTAATTCCAAGTTGAAGGGCTAATATACATTTCATGCCCCCATATGCTCCACATGCTTTTCCTTGGCAGTCACTAGTCCAGTTCTCTCATTTTGTGTACTACTTCCAATTCTTTCTCTACAGAAAATCATGTGGGTTTTTCCTACTGAGAAAGAAATGATCACTCAAAGTGCATCTCTGTTACTGTATGGAACAGCTCAGTGTTTAAGGGGGAGGCCTTAAAGGATGGAGGAAGCTCTGCTTATTTGGGATACAGAGAGACTCATTTTGTAATCCTGAGGCATGGGTTGTGTTGTGGGTCAGGGAAATT
>NW_008824414.1:4289059-4292384 GCF_000699105.1 Pygoscelis adeliae | reverse complement strand
ACCAGCTTACCTGTTTTCTCCATCTCCAGTAGCTTTGCCTGGTTTTGATTTTGAGTTGTTTATTCACTTGTGTTTTGGGAGCACCTCCCCAACTCCTAAAAATGATGCAAAATGAATTGTGAAGTCCATTCTGCTTGGCTCAAAGAGCATATAGCCATTGTCCTGGTTTCAGCTGGGACAGAGTTAATTTTCTTCCTAGAAGCTGGTACAGTGCTGTATCTTGGATTTAGCATGAGAATAATGTTGATAACACACCGATGATTTAGTTGTTGCTAATCAGTGTTTATACAAAGTCAAGGACTTCTCAGCTTCCCATGTTCTGCCAGGTGTGCAGCAAGCTGGGAGGGGGCACAGCCAGGACAGCTGACCCCAACTGGCCAAAGGGACATTCCATACCATGGGACGTCATGCTCAGTACATAAACTGGGGAAAGCTGTCTGAGGGGTGGTGACTGCTGCTCAGGAACTGGCTGGGTGTCAGTTGGTGGGTGGTGAATGGTTGCATCACTTGTTTTTTTTTCCTGGGTTTTGTTCCTCACTTTCTCTCTTGTGGTCTTCCTTTCGTTACAATTTACTATATTTTATTTCAATTATTAAACTGTCTTTATCTCAACCCATGAATCTTCTTGCTTTTGCTCTTCGGATTCTCTCCCCTATCCCACTGGGGGTGAGAAGAGCGAGCAAGTGGCTGTGTGGTGCTTGGTTGCTGGCTGGGGTTAAACCATGACACCATGAACAGACTATTTTCTTAGCATGTGTAGCACAATTTCTACAGAAGTATCAGGGTACCTCTCCTCATGTGTTAGGTGGCTTATTTTGTCTATAGTAGCTGCTAACTAAACTCTAGAGAAAAAGAGCAAGGACTCTTGCAGAAGGTGTTTCATTAAGAGAGCACTGTGTACTGGGACTTAAATCTTCCAGTTTCTGTTGACAGAATTGAGTAACTGGACTCCATCTCTTCAAGAAATAGGTGAATTTGAGTGCAACTGATGGAGTTTATTTTAAATCTGTGTTTTTCTGTGAAGTTAAGGTCTGGTTCTGCGCAGCTGAAAGGATTGATTCACTGCATCAATAGTCTACTATAGAGTCTATTAGTCACATCATGTAAAAACTTGCTATGAGGTGCAAAATAATAAAGCAGCTAATTCTCAATTGCCTGTGACCTCTCTGGTTAAAGGAAAAATCCCTGTAACTTTCTGGTAGTACTGTGAAATCACTACTTCTGAAGTTCGTAGGTCAACTGGAGCTTTCTTTCCCCCAAATTGTTTCTGATTAAAGTACTATAATCTCTGTAATAACTATCACTGGTGATAGAACTTTCATGTATTGTTGAAAGGTTACTGTGGCCATATTGGTTTTGAACTAGTGGTTGAAATGCCTAGTTTGATTTTTAAGTATTACTGATGCTTCATAGTAACCAAAGACCCTTCCATCCTCGAATACACTGTTAATCACAGTCATGACCTGTCACACTGATGGAGGGCTTGGCAGGGGCAGCATGCTATTTTTCTATGTATTTATCTGACACCCAGAGCATGTCACTAAAGCACTGATTTCTCCCCTAACTTGTCATGGTCTCGGACTGAAAGCACTTATGTGACCTTTGCCATCCAAATTGCAGACCTCTTTCAGTATCTTTATTTGCAAAATTTTGTTGTTGTCTAGGGCTAGAATATGTCCATGTCGTAAATCCCCCAGTAGAAAAAAGAGAATGACAGGACAGTTTTTCTTTGAAACTTAGTGATAAGATATGCTTAGATACTGTTACAAAAATAAAACTTCAGAATGCAGTAAACCTGTACAGGCTTGTGGTCTGGCTTTCTACTTTTTCACTATGCTGTTTCTGACTCCGGAGGTACTGGGCTGTTGTTGCTGTCTGTCGTATCTTGCAGGCAGATGCTTGCTGGCATGTGTAGAACTTCTACTCTCTGATGTCAGAATGGGATTCTTCCAAGATTTAGAACTGATCTGTTCAGCAGAGTTTTATTGTTTAATTTTCAAGAGAATGATTTAACAAGTAGAAACTGACCAAGTGTGTGTGTATATACAGCAACCAATAACACCAGTTAGGTAATATCACATTCTTTGATTATTTTTGTTGCATGAAGTTGAACAGACTAACTGTCAAATATGAAGAAAGGCACAGAAGTACTTTGTGCTGCTTTTTACTCTTGTTCTTTTAAGTTACACTATATTAGGTTCAATTTTGCAGTAGTATAAGTATATAAACTTGTTTTGTAGCTACTCTAAATCTTTGCACCTTCAACTGTTGTTACACAAATGAGTTTCTACAGTACTCTATATCCAATTGTCTTGTAAGGATTCACAATCAATAGGTATAACTCATGGGCAGTTGAAGCCTTTGAGCGTGAAAGAACAAGAGGTAGAACATGGTTGTTATGAAAATAGCTACACTGGACAAAGCACAGTGGAATGTTGTGTGAGGAAAAAATAGTAGAAGATATGACTGCATAAATTAAATAGATGTTCAGTCTTTCCTTTCTGTTATTTATGAAAGGATAAAAGAAAATAACCCTCTCCTCAGAAGAGTGCTGTTGACTATATTGACTTCAATTTACCTTTTTAACCAACAGCTTTCATGAGTGTGCTGAACTAATTGTACTTTTCTAAAAACTAATGTGTATCTAACCTACATGTATTTTTTTACTAGTCTCATTGTCCAGTTCGAACCTGCTTGTTTATTTCTAGCTACCTGAGTTGACTTCTTTAATTTAAAAGTCATTCCTCTTAGAACAGAGTGGTATTCAATTTATTTTACCTTTCCTATGAAAACAGAAACTTGAAAAAAAAGAATGTTAAGGTGTTGGTCTTTGTTGTGGTTTAACCCCAGTCAGCAACCAAGCACCACACAGCTGCTGCTTGCTCACCCTTCCTTCCACCCCCCCACCCCCCGAGTGGGATGGGGGAGAGAATTGGAAGGGTAAAAGTGAGAGAAGTTGTAGGTTGAGATGAGAACAGTTGAATACTTGAAATATAATAATAATAATAAAAAATTGTAATGAAAAGGAAAACAATGAAAGGAACAAAACCCAGGAAAAACAAATGATAGAACAGCTCACTGATGGATGCCTAGCCAGTTCCCAAGCAGCAGTCACCCCCCTCCAGCCAACTCCTCCCAGTTTCTATACTGAGCGTGACGTCCCATGGTATGGAATAGCCCTTTGGCCAGTTTGGGGCAGCTGTCCTGGCTGTGCCCCCTCCCGGCTTCTTGTGCACCTCCTCGCTTGCAGAGCATGGGAAGCTGAAAAGTCCTTGACTTAGTGTAAGCACTGCTTAGCAACAACTAAAACATCGGTGTGTTATCA
>NW_008824414.1:4287021-4288282 GCF_000699105.1 Pygoscelis adeliae | reverse complement strand
TTGACTAACCAGGTGGCCTTTGCTAAATGTGTATCCCAATGTTTAAATGTCCCAGCACCACTGCTCTCAGTGCAGTCTTTAACAGTCCATTGTATCATTTGATTTTCCCAGAGGCTGGTGCATGATATGATATACCCACTCAATGCCGTGCTCTTTGGCCCAGGTGTCTGAGTGTTTTGGAAATGAGTTCTGTTGTCCGACTCAATTTATTCTTGGGTGCCATGTCACCATAAGACTTGCTTTTCAAGGCTCAGGAGAATGTTCCGGGCGGTGGCATGGCGTATGTTTCTGGCCATCTGGTGGTTGCTTCCACCACTGTAAGCATATGGCACTTGCCTTAGCAGGTTTGTGGGAGTGTGATATAATCGATCTGCCAGGCCTCCCCATATTTATATTTCAACTATTGTCCTCCATACCACAAAGGCTTTTAACTGCTTGGCTTGCTTGACTGCAGTGCATGTTTAATGTTCATGGATAACCTGTGCAGTAGTATCCATGGTCAAGTCCACCCCTTGATCTTGAGCCCACCTACATGTTGCATCTCTTCCTTGATGGCCTGAGGTGGCATGGGCCCACAGAGCTAAAATAATTCACCCTTATGTTGCCAGTCCAGATCTACCTGAGCCACTTCAATCTTAGCAGCCTGATCCACCTGCTGGTTGTTTTGATGTTCTTCAGTGGCCTGACTCTTGGGAATGTGAGCATCTACATGACAGACTTCTACAACCAGGTTCTCCACCCGGGCAGCAATATCTTGCCACAAAGCGGCAGCCCAGATGGGTTTGCCTCTGTGCTGCCAATTGCTCTGCTTCCATTGCTGCAACCACACCCACAGGGCATTTGCCACATCCATGAGTCGGTATAAAGTACTGGCTGTTTCTCTTGTTCAGCAATATCTAAAGGCAGCTGGATGGCTTTCATCTCTGCAAACTGACTTAATTCGCCACCTCCTTCAGCAGTTTCTGTGACTTGTTGTACAGGACTCCACACAGCAGCCCTCCACTTCTGATGCTTTCCCACAAGACGACAGGACCCATCAGTGAACAGAGCATATTGCTTCTCATTTTCTGGTAGTTTAGTATACAGTGGGGTCTCTTCAGCATGTGTCACCTCCTCCTTTGGCAATATTTTGAAATCTTTGCCTTCTGGCCGGTCCATGATTGCTTCCAAGATTCCTGGGTGACTGGGGTTTCCTATTCGAGCCTGTTGTGTGATTGGTGTGACCCACTTACTCCATGTAGCATCAGTTGCATGATGTGTA
>NW_008824414.1:4280232-4284515 GCF_000699105.1 Pygoscelis adeliae | reverse complement strand
CTGGAGTTGGAGTAGCCACAGCTACTGTTTTCCCTCTCTTATCCCCAAGGGTGCTGCACAGTACTGAGCAGTGTTTGGTAGGTAGTAGCCAGGGCCCAGCACAGTGTGTAAGTTGTGCCTCTTTGGAATAACCATGACACTTTTTTCCAAGCATTCTATCACTTCATCAGGGTCCTGTAGTTGTTTGGGAGTGAAGTTCCAGACCACTAGAGGTGAGAAGTTCTCCAAGTACCTGCCCGTATTCTTCCACATGCCATGCCAACCATGACCATCCAGCCTCAGGGCAGATCTCTAGGTGACTTTTTAAAATAGTTACTTAACCCTAAACAGGACCTGAAATGCATTCAGGAGACATAGCAATAGGAGCATTCTGGCTTGAACATCTCAAGGATATTGAAAATTCTTGAGACCTAGTGTAACTAGCCTGAAGGAGAAAGGGAAGGTGAAAGAATGGGGGAAAGCATCCCCCCTGCGTCTTCCCCATAGATTGGTTCTCCGAAAAGGTGAAGAGTGTCATAATAAATAATTTCCAAGAGATGGCGCCCGAGGTACGAGGATGACAGCAATACCAACTACAAATACCAAATTAGTCGTCTTACCAGTAATATCGTATCATAAGCCAATGTTACACAGTACAGCAAAATGCTAATTCTGACCCATCTCCCAGAAGTGATAAACAGCACCACAGGGAATACGTGCTGCAAGTGAGGATTTACATAATACAACCATGTGAATAAGTAAAACAACATTGTGACCAGTGACTATTAAACTAATATGAATGTTTAAACATTTACTTTAACACGCTCTGATCGGATTTGTCATTATCTCAACCCTTCGTGCCCCATGTTGGGTGCCAAAAAAGGACTGTTGTGGTTTAACCCTAGTTGGCAACCAAGCGCCACACAGCTACCTGCTCGCTCCCCCCTGGTGGGATGGAGGAGAGTCGGAAGGGTAAAAGTGAGAAAACTTGTGGGTTGAGATAAGAACAGTTTAATACTTGAGGGGGAAAAAAAAATGGTAATGAAAAGGAAAACAACAGAAGAGAGGAACAAAACCCAGGAAAAACAAATGATGCAACTGCTCACCACCTACTGACTGATGCTCAGCCAGTCCCCAAGCAGCAATTGCTGCCCCCAGCCAACTTCCCCCAGTTTATGTACTGAGCATGATGTCATATGGTATGGAATGTCCCTTTGGCCAGTTGGGGTCAGCTGTCCTGGCTGTGCCCCCTCCCAGCTTCTTGTGCACCTCCTTGCTGGGAGAGCATGGGGAGCTGAGAAGTCCTTGACTTAGCATAAGCACTGCTTAGCAATAGCTAAACCATCAGTGTGTTATCACATTATTCTCATGCTAAATCCAAACCACAGCCCTGTACCAGCTTCTAGGAAGAAAATTAACTCTGTCCCAGCTGAAACCAGGACGTTTTGGAATTCATTTGTGAATATTTATCATATTGATATTTATTTTTAATGTGCCTCACCTTGAAATGAGAGCAAGGGCACTAATTATTTTTTTATGTGCTTCCAGCTCCTTAAAAATGCCAAAATTTGCCTTTGCCTTTTTTTTTTTGAAGTGTAGTGATTATATGGTCCCAGTGAGTTCATGGCAAGTCTTCTGATCTCAGCAAAATTAGTTAGAATTTCAACCACTGTGTAGAAACCTTAGTTAAGTGAATGAATACGTGATTCTGGTTCTCAGCTAAGACTTATAATATAGATGATGCCTTTGATATGAAGAGTTCATGGATGGCATTAGCATTTGGATAACGGACAGCAGTGGCTTAAAATAACAAACTTCAAAAGAGCTGATGAAAATATGGAGTCCAGATAGCTGATGAGATATAATGTCAGGAGTGGCTGATGTAGAATAGCTTAAGTTCTGATTCTAAATTTATCAGGAAGAACTATTTAAGTTAAATACCCTTGGTAATCTGAAGATACGGAACAGCAAAGCTTTCAAAATAATACTTAAAACTTTGGTTCACAGTTTTGCAGTAGGTGTAACTTATTGGCTGGTATCAAATCTGGTGGCCTCAAGTTGTGATAGAATAGTGTTGTTACCTTTTTTTATTAAGTACTTAAAGTTTTTCATCTGGTGGTGGGTATCTGGCTGCTTAGGAATGCTGCTTCCAAACTAAAATAGTATGTTTGATATAGCTGCTTATATTAAAGACTAAAGCTAAATAATCTCTGTAATAACTTGAAATAATGGAGCAACTGGAGCCAGAAATAAGCTTAGCTAGATGAGTACTATGAAAAATACGTTGAGAGCAAATTTTAAAAGCTCTGAATAGACCGAACTTGTGGAATTGATCAGCTGTTTGTCCTAATGCTTAGCAAGTTATTAGACTAGTTCTGCAGACAGTTAACCGTATAGACCTACTAGATACTGCTACTGTAGCACTTTGTTAACACAGTGTTTTTGTGGACAGTAAGACAATAATTCTTGATATATCTAAGGTAACTAAATCAAAACATAGATGACAAAACTGGCAAGTCGCTAGAGAGAATTGTGTGTCTTTATTGGAATGCAGAATGGGAATCCTTGGGTTATGAATCTGTGCTCTAAGATCCTGCTATGAGTTGTTTGGGACTTAAAATAATTGGGTTTAAATGTTGGTGCTCCGCACCCCGCATTGGTAAACTTGCCAACTCTTTTGTGAGCCATAGAAAAAGATGCACTTCCCCCTCATTATCAGCCCATGCTTTAGTTTGACTTTTCCACTCTGAGCTCTGCCTTCTTTCTCTTTCCTTTTTCATTCTGTCCCAAACGTAATAGAACCTGTCTCTATGCAGGTTCAACTGCAGGTAAAACTGCAAGTTTTACATTGATAAATTGGAACAAAGACCATGATTTCAGTTTATAAATCTAAGATGCTTGCTTTCTGCTTCGTTGTTAGAGGAAGGTATACTATTTAATTAACTATTAAAACAGTGTAAAGTGGAAGCGATCTTAACTTAAAAGCGTGTGTCTTGTTAACATCTCTAACAGGTACAACTATTCACTTCTAAAATGTTTGTTTCTTATGTCCCTTTCCATGCACTGATTTTACATTTACCTTTTGATGTATTATTGCAGGCATTGAGTATTAAGGCAGTACTTGAACATCCATTTTTTTACACTAATTTGCAACACTGAACTGTGTAGTAGACTATTGATGCTCTGCTCTAATGCAGATTTTTGGAATTAGGATGTGTGTTCTAGGTTTCAGGATTTCTTGAAAAATTCTGGTTGCAAAACAAGGCATCTAGTATACAGAAGGGGAAGCTGGAAAAATAGAAAGCCTCCTCTTCAAATTAGTTTTGTACTTTTTTGGGGTGTGCGATAATGGAATATTGTAAGTGAATACTTCCGTAATTGGGTAGGAGGGGTGGGGAAGAGGAGCAGGTAAAGTAGCTTGACATGTCCTGTTATAATAACAAGAATAGTGTTGTTTTGTGTGTCTTGTTATTTTGTGGGGGTTCCCCCCACCCCATCTACAGGACCTTGTTAGGTGGTAAGCTTTCTAGTAGTTAGCAGTAATTGCTAAGAGGATATTGTGATTTCTTTTCTTGTGACAAACCATGTAACTTAAGGTCTAATGCTGTCTCTGATATTCAAGGACACAGAAGAATGCTTCTATGAGTAAATCTGGAAGTAAGCTATATGTGATCTGGCTAATAGAGAATACTTAATCAAATCATTAACAGAAATTATTTTTGGTTTGCAGTACAGGCTAGGTAACAAGACTTCCAATGAAACACAAAAAAATATGTAGATAAAATATGAGCTGCCAGCTTCTCTAGGAGAATGCTGTGGGAGACAGTGTCACAGCATTCTCCTAGAGAAGCTGGTGGCTCACAGCTTAGACAGGTGTACTCTGCGCTGGGTCAAAAACTGGCTGGATGGCTGGGCCCAGAGAATTGGGGAGGGGCCGGTCTTGTTCAATATCTTTATCAATGACCTGGATGAAGGGATCGAGTGCACCCTCAGTAAGTTTGCAGACGACACCAAGTTGGGCGGGAGTGTTGATCTGCTCGAGGGTAGGAAGGCTCTGCAGAGGGACCTGGACAGGCTGGATCGATGGGCCGAGGCCAACTGCATGAGATTCAACAAGGCCAAGTGCCGGGTCCTGCACTTCGGCCACAACAACCCCATGCAGCGCTACAGGCTTGGGGAAGAGTGGCTGGAAAGCTGCCTGGCAGAAAAGGACCTGGGGATGCTGGTCAACAGCCAGCTGAACATGAGCCGGCAGTGTGCCCAGGCGGCCAAGAAGGCCAATGGCATCCTGGCCTGTATCAGAA
>NW_008824414.1:4276345-4280165 GCF_000699105.1 Pygoscelis adeliae | reverse complement strand
ACATGAGCCGACAGTGTGCCCAGGCGGCCAAGAAGGCCAACGGCATCCTGGCCTGTATCAGAAATAGTGTGGCCAGCAGGAGCAGGGAAGTGATAGTGCCCCTGTACTCAGCACTGGTGCGGCCGCCCCTCGAATACTGTGTTCAGTTTTGGGCCCCTCACTACAAGAAGGATGTTGAGATGTTGGAACGTGTCCAGAGAAGGGCAACGAGGCTGGTGAGGGGTCTGGAGAACAAGTCTTATGAGGAGGGGCTGAGGGAACCGGGGTTGTTTAGCCTGGAGAAAAGGAGGCTGAGGGGAGACCTCATTGCTCTCTACAACTACCTGAAAGGAGGTTGTAGCGAGGTGGGTGTTGGTCTCTTCTCCCAAGTAACTGGCGATAGGACGAGAGGAAATGGCCTCAAGTTGCGCCAGGGGAGGTTTAGATTGGACGTGAGGAAAAATGTCTTTACTGAAAGAGTGGTTAAACCTTGGAACAGGCTGCCGAGGGAAGTGGTTGAGTCACCATCCCTGGAGGTATTTAAAAGACGTGTAGATGAGGTGCTTAGGGACATGGTTTAGTGGGCATGGTGGTGTTGGGTTGACAGTTGGACTCGATGATCTTAGAGGTCTTCTCCAACCTTAATGATTCTATAATTTAATGTGGGAAACTTGTAGTGTGTGTTTTCTTTGCAGAGGTAACCTTGCCTTCTGGCAAAAGAGACAAAAGCTTAGAATCTGAGTCCTTAACTTTATCATGTCATATCGTAGGCTTGCTGTTTCTCTGTCTTTCTCCCTCACCTGGCAGAAGGCAGAAATTGGGCATTTAACAGGTTAGTGAGATCCATTTCTTAGTGATGTTCAAAAAACATGCATACAAGGCTTAGAATGATGTAGCTCACTTAAGAAATGAGCTTTTAGAATTCTTAAACTTAGTTCAGTGAAATTGTCAAGTACTATAACATATTTACTAGTTTGACAGACTTTTTTTTCCAGCCAGCCAAACACAGCTTGTGTTTCTAAAGAGAACAGATTGTCGTGGTTCCTTCTCCTTAGTGTACAGAAACAGAGGCATATTTGACAGCAACAGAACAGCACATTAGGACTGAGACAGAAAGATAGTCATATATGGATCAGTTTTCTGTTGAGCTATTTACCATCTTAGTCTTTTAATAGCTAATAAATAGCAAGTAGGCATTCCTTTGAGAGTGTACTGCTAAATTAATCGTGGATGTCTACTAATTAAAAATAATTAGAAATAGTCTCTTTCCATATTGCCATTTGAAGCTTAAAGAAGACTGACTTGACATGAATTTCATAGCAAAAATCTATTAAGGTTACTTATCTGCAGTAGGCAGTCCACTTCTCAAAGAACCATAAGTAATAAAAATACACAATGTCACCAGTCTAGATTAGCCATTTAAATTAAAAAAATCTCCAGTAAATTATTAGAGGAATGACAGTATGTACTTGATGTACCACTGAAAGTTTTAACACTTCCTTTGTATTTTCACTGGAAACGCAGAGCACAGTAGTGGGGAAGGAAGTGATATATTACAGTACCCACAAGATTTAAATACCTTGACTGTGTACCTGCAAAGTAATTGTAGTTCATTCTTTTTGTTTGGAAGTACTTGACCAGGTGGCTCTGGCTGCTGGTGATCAAAAACTGCTAGTCAATAGGAGGAAAATCATAACAGTACTAGCTAAATGCATGACAGAAGGCAATTCTGAACAGGCCAATGGGCCTTGTCATCAGTGTGCAGTGAAGAACACTATCACTGGAGCAGTGTACAGCTATATTTCATATTATGGAAACTTTTTTCAGGCATCCTGAGGAAACAGTGTGCTGAGCCTGCTTGCTGTGGGAAGATGCAGCTGTTTCTGACACAGAATTTGTCCACACAGGGATTCAAACTGTTTGAAGATTGCTGGCTTTCCTTTAAGAAGTTGAGTCTTCCTGCCCAAAACCAGTTGTAGGCCTAATATCTTAATGTGTACTGTAGTTGTAGTATGAAGTAAAGCCATAATGTATTCCTTCACAATCCATTTAACTAGCCTGAAATACTTTAATGCCGGATTTTGCTTTCCTGTAGACCTATATTTTTAGGGGTCACATCTACAAAAATTTCTAATTCATTACCTGTAGTAATGAGCAAGAACTCTTCAGTTTAACTGTTTGATTAGATGGTGTAGAGGCTTGGCTTGTATATTAGCTAATTCAGTTTTGAACAACTATTGTTCATCTTTTCAGTTACTGTAATTGCCAAAGCAACTCAGTGTTTGAGCTAGGTATGACACTAGGTATTAGACTGAGGACCCTGTATTATATGTGAGCAAATTCCCCACTTTTTTGTAAAGACTTTGGGGGATATTCCTGTGCTACTCAAATGTGTACTTATTAAATGAAGAAACATGAAGAAATCTTTAGAAGTATTAAAGTTTGTGTTTCTTTTTTCATTAAAGACCTGTAAAAACTAATATGACCGATTAAAACAAATTCCCTTGAGAAAAGTTTTGATGAAGATGAAAGCAATCCTTTTTCTCCAGAGGAAGCATGACCAGGGTCATATAGGTTGTTGCAGGGTCTTTAAGAAATGGAGTCTAGCTAAAGGTGTTAAGAGTTGCAGGAGAGATGTGCTAGATGAATGGGGATGCTTATGTTCATGTATGTTATGTGACTTCTGAGGCTGGTCTCTCTTGCTTCTTCTAACTTTCTCAGTCTATCCTAGGTAAATTGGGACACAAAAATCTGTTTCTTTGTTAACGTTTGTCTTAATAAAATTGTTCAGCTAGATTCAAGGCATTGATTGTACAATTATTTTATCATTTAAATTATCATTTATTCAAATGTTGGATACTTTTCAAAGGTTGTGCTGGAAAGCATTCTGAACCTGCCCTTCAAGAACTTGGAATGTTTCTTCCATTACTGGATTGTATATCTGTAATTCACGTAGCTGACTCTTTTCATAGTGAACTGGCTTACTAGTTGCTATCCCTAAACTTCTTAAAATACTAAATTTTAACACAGGAGTTCATAAATTCATGAGTCAGAATTGAGGGGAAGGCAGGGACAGGTGACATTACGGTGGCGGTCTGCTACAGGCCATCTGACCAGGAAGACAGAGTGGATGAAGACCTCCACAGACAGATAGGAGCAGCCTCAGGTTCACAAGCCTTGGTCCTCATGGGGGACTCCAGCCACCCCGATAGCTGTTGGAGGAGCAGCACAGCAGGACATAAGCAGTCTGAGAGGTTCCTGGAATGCATTGATGATAACTTCCTTCTGCAAGTGGTAGAGGAGCCAACGAGGAGAGGTGCTATGCTGGACCTTGTTCTCGCCAACAAGGAGGGGCTGGTGGGGAATGTGAAGCTCAAGGGCAGCCTGGGCTGCAGTGACCATGAAATAGCGGAGTTCAAGATCCTTTGGGCACCGAGGAGGGCGCACAGCAAGCTCGCTCCCCTGGACTTCAGGAAAGCAGACTTTGGCCTCTTCAGGGATCTGCTTGGTAGAGTGCCATGGGACAAAGCCCTGGAGGGAAGAGGGGCCCAGGAAAGCTGGGTAATATTCAAGGATCACCTCCTTCAAGCTCGGGAGCGATGCATCCCGACAAAGAGTCCCAACAAAGAGGAAGTAGGCAAAAACGCCAGGAGGCCTGCATGGATGGACAAGGAGCTCCTGGACAAAATCCAACACAAAAAGGAAGCCTACAGAGGGTGGGAGCAAGAACAGGTAGCCTGGGAGGAATACAGAGACATTGTCCGAGCAGCCAGGGATCAGGTTAGGAAAGCTAAAGCCCTGATAGAATTAAATCTGTCCAGGGACGTCAAGGGCAACAAGA